>NW_027478838.1:191261-457819 GCF_051014685.1 Ptiloglossa arizonensis | reverse complement strand
TAGGACGGCCTAGGGGAAAAGTACGCATACCGATGTAATCGGGCGAGTTTCTGCATTCAAATGCATCAGAAATTTTGCGGATTGGTCAATCCGTTCGCGAGATATGGCAGTTTGGATGTAAGAAACGCTTGAGAAACTCAAAATTTTCGCAGTTCTGATGCTCCAAACGAATAACCAGAACGGCCTAGGGGAAAAGTGCGCATACCGTTGTAATCGGGCGAGTTTCTACTTTCAGATGCAACAGAAATTTTCCGGATTGATCAATCCGTTCGCGAGATATGGTAGTTTGGAGGTAAGAAACGCTTGAGAAACTCAAAATTTTCGCAGTTCTGATGCTCGAAACGAATAACTGGAACGGCCTAGGGGAAAACTACACATACCGTTGTAATCGGGCGAGTTTCTACATTCAAATGCAACAGAAATTTTGCGGATTGGTCAATCCGTTCGCGAGATATGGCAGTTTGGAAGTAAGAAACGCTTGAGAAACTCAAAATTTTCGCAGTTCTGAAGCTCGAAACTAATAACTAGATCGGCCTAGGGGAAAACTACACCTACCGTTGTAGTCGGGCGAGTTTCTACTTTCAGATGCAACAGAAATCATGCGGATAGGTCAATCCGTTCGCGAGATATGGCCGTTTGGAGATTAGAAACGCTTTAGAAACTCAAAATTTTCGCAGTTGTGATGCTCGAAACGAATAACTAGAACGGCCCAGGGGAAAACTACACATACCGTTGTTATCAGGCGAGTTTCTACTTTCAGATGCAACAGAAATTTTGCGGATTGTTCAATCCGTTCGCGAGATGCGGCAGTTTGGATGTAAGAAACGCTTGAGAAACTCAAAATTTTCGCAGTTCTGATGCTCGAAACTAATAACTAGAACGGCCTAGGGGAAAACTACACCTACCGTTGTAGTCGGGCGAGTTTCTACTTTCAGATGCAACAAAAATCATGCGGATTGGTCAATCCGTTCGCGAGATATGGCCGTTTGGAGATTAGAAACGCTTTAGAAACTCAAAATTTTCGCAGTTCTGATGCTCGAAACGAATAACTAGAGCGGCCCAGGGGAAAACTACACATACCGTTGTAATCAGGCGAGTTTCTACTTTCAGATGCAACAGAAATTTTGCGGATTGGTCAATCCGTTCGCGAGATGTGGCAGTTTGGATGTAAGAAACGCTTGAGAAACTCAAAATTTTCGCAGTTCTGATGCTCGAAACGAATAACTAGAACGGCCTAGGGGAAAAGTACGCATACCGATGTAATCGGGCGAGTTTCTACTTTCAGATGCAACAGAAATTTTGCGGATTGGTCGATCCGTTCGCGAGATGTGGCAGTTTGGATGTAAGAAACGCTTGAGAAACTCAAAATTTTCCTAGTTCTGATGCTAGAAGCGAATAACTAGAACGGCCCAGGGGAAGAGTGCGCACACCTTTGTAATCGGGCGAGTTTCTACTTTCAGATGCAACAGAAATTTTGCGGATAGGTCGATCTGTTCGCGAGATATGGCAGTTTGGAGGTAAGAAACGCTTGAGAAACTCAAAGTTTGCGCAGTTCTGATGCTCGAAACGAATGACTAGAACGGCCTAGGGGGAAGTGCGCATATCGTTGTAATCGGGCGAGTTTCTAATTTCAGATGCAACAGAAATTATGCGGATTGGTCAATCCGTTCGCGAGATATGGCCGTTTGGAGATAAGAAACGCTTGAGAAACTCAAAATTTTCGCAGTTCTGATGCTCGAAACGAATAACTAGAACGGCCCAGGGGAAAAGTGCGCATACCGTTGTAATCGGGCGAGTTTCTACTTTCAGATGCAACAGAAATTTTCCGGATTGATCAATCCGTTCGCGAGATATGGCAGTTTGGAGGTAAGAAACGCTTGAGAAACTCAAAATTTTCGCAGTTCTGATGCTCGAAACGAATAACTGGAACGGCCTAGGGGAAAACTACACATACCGTTGTAATCGGGCGAGTTTCTACATTCAAATGCAACAGAAATTTTGCGGATTGGTCAATCCGTTCGCGAGATGTGGCAGTTTGGAGGTAAGAAACGCTTGAGAAACTCAAAATTTTCGCAGTTCTGATTCTCGAAACGAATAACTGGAACGGTCTAGGGGAAAACTACACATACCGTTGTAATCGGGCGAGTTTCTACTTTCAGATGCAACAGAAATTTTGCGGATTGGTCGATCCGTTCGCGAGATATGGCAGTTTGGAAGTAAGAAACGCTTGAGAAAGTCAAAATTTTCGCAGTTCTGATGCTCGAAACGAATGACTAGAACGGCCTAGGGGAGAAGTACGCATACCGTTGTAATCGGGCGAGTTTCTACTTTCAGATGCAACAGAAATTTTGCGAATTGGTCAATCCGTTCGCGAGATATGACAGTTTGGAGGTAAGAAACGCTTGAGAAACTCAAAATTTGCGCAGTTCTGATGCTTGAAACGAATAACTAGAACGGCCTACGGGGAAAGTGCGCATACCGTTGTAATCGGGCGAGTTTCTACTTTCAGATGCAACAGAAATTTTGCGGATTGATCAATCCGTTCGCGAGATATGGCAGTTTGGAGATAAGAAACGCTTTAGAAGCTCAAAATTTTCGCAGTTCTGATGCTCGAAACGAATAACTAGAACGGCCCAGGGGAAAAGTGCGCATACTGTTGTAATCGGGCGAGTTTCTACTTTCAAATGCAACAGAAATTTTGCGGATTGGTCAATCCGTTCGCGAGATATGGCAGTTTGGAGGTTAGAAACGCTTGAGAAACTCAAAATTTTCGCAGTTCTGATTCTCGAAACGAATAACTGGAACGGTCTAGGGGAAAACTACACATACCGTTGTAATCAGGCGAGTTTCTACTTTCAGATGCAACAGAAATTTTGCGGATTGGTCGATCCGTTCGCGAGATATGGCCGTTTGGATGTAAGAAACGCTTGAGAAACTCAAAATTTTCGCAGTTCTGATGCTCAAAACGAATAACCAGAACGGCCTAGGGGAAAACTACACATACCGTTGTAATCGGGCGAGTTTCTACATTCAAATGCAACAGAAATTTTGCGGATTGATCAATCCGTTCGCGAGATATGGCAGTTTGGAGATAAGAAACGCTTTAGAAACTCAATATTTTCGCAGTTCTGATGCTCGAAACGAATAACTAGAACGGCCTAGGGGAAAAGTGCGCATACCGTTGTAATCGGGCGGGTTTCTACTTTCAAATGCAACAGAAATTTTGCGGATTGGTCAATCCGTTCGCGAGATATGGCAGTTTGGAGGTAAGAAACGCTTGAGAAACTCAAAATTTTCGCAGTTCTGAAGCTCGAAACTAATAACTAGAACGGCCTAGGGGAAAACTACACCTACCGTTGTAGTCGGGCGAGTTTCTACTTTCAGATGCAACAGAAATCATGCGGATTGGTCAATCCGTTCGCGAGATATGGCCGTTTGGATGTAAGAAACGCTTGAGAAACTCAACATTTTCGCAGTTCTGATGCTCGAAACGAATAACCAGAACGGCCTAGGGGAAAAGTGCGCATACCGTTGTAATCGGGCGAGTTTCTACTTTCAGATGCAACAGAAATTTTCCGGATTGATCAATCCGTTCGCGAGATATGGCAGTTTGGAGGTAAGAAACGCTTGAGAAACTCAAAATTTTCGCAGTTCTGATGCTCGAAACGAATAACTGGAACGGCCTAGGGGAAAACTACACATACCGTTGTAATCGGGCGAGTTTCTACATTCAAATGCAACAGAAATTTTGCGGATTGGTCAATCCGTTCGCGAGATGTAGCAGTTTGGAGGTAAGAAACGCTTGAGAAACTCAAAATTTTCGCAGTTCTGATTCTCGAAACGAATAACTGGAACGGTCTAGGGGAAAACTACACATACCGTTGTAATCAGGCGAGTTTCTACTTTCAGATGCAACAGAAATTTTGCGGATTGGTCAATCCGTTCGCGAGATGTGGCAGTTTGGATGTAAGAAACGCTTGAGAAACTCAAAATTTTCGCAGTTCTGATGCTCGAAACGAATAACTAGGACGGCCTAGGGGAAAAGTACGCATACCGATGTAATCGGGCGAGTTTCTGCATTCAAATGCATCAGAAATTTTGCGGATTGGTCAATCCGTTCGCGAGATATGGCAGTTTGGATGTAAGAAACGCTTGAGAAACTCAAAATTTTCGCAGTTCTGATGCTCCAAACGAATAACCAGAACGGCCTAGGGGAAAAGTGCGCATACCGTTGTAATCGGGCGAGTTTCTACTTTCAGATGCAACAGAAATTTTCCGGATTGATCTATCCGTTCGCGAGATATGGTAGTTTGGAGGTAAGAAACGCTTGAGAAACTCAAAATTTTCGCAGTTCTGATGCTCGAAACGAATAACTGGAACGGCCTAGGGGAAAACTACACATACCATTGTAATCGGGCGAGTTTCTACATTCAAATGCAACAGAAATTTTGCGGATTGGTCAATCCGTTCGCGAGATATGGCAGTTTGGAAGTAAGAAACGCTTGAGAAACTCAAAATTTTCGCAGTTCTGAAGCTCGAAACTAATAACTAGATCGGCCTAGGGGAAAACTACACCTACCGTTGTAGTCGGGCGAGTTTCTACTTTCAGATGCAACAGAAATCATGCGGATAGGTCAATCCGTTCGCGAGATATGGCCGTTTGGAGATTAGAAACGCTTTAGAAACTCAAAATTTTCGCAGTTGTGATGCTCGAAACGAATAACTAGAACGGCCCAGGGGAAAACTACACATACCGTTGTTATCAGGCGAGTTTCTACTTTCAGATGCAACAGAAATTTTGCGGATTGTTCAATCCGTTCGCGAGATGCGGCAGTTTGGATGTAAGAAACGCTTGAGAAACTCAAAATTTTCGCAGTTCTGATGCTCGAAACTAATAACTAGAACGGCCTAGGGGAAAACTACACCTACCGTTGTAGTCGGGCGAGTTTCTACTTTCAGATGCAACAAAAATCATGCGGATTGGTCAATCCGTTCGCGAGATATGGCCGTTTGGAGATTAGAAACGCTTTAGAAACTCAAAATTTTCGCAGTTCTGATGCTCGAAACGAATAACTAGAGCGGCCCAGGGGAAAACTACACATACCGTTGTAATCAGGCGAGTTTCTACTTTCAGATGCAACAGAAATTTTGCGGATTGGTCAATCCGTTCGCGAGATGTGGCAGTTTGGATGTAAGAAACGCTTGAGAAACTCAAAATTTTCGCAGTTCTGATGCTCGAAACGAATAACTAGAACGGCCTAGGGGAAAAGTACGCATACCGATGTAATCGGGCGAGTTTCTACTTTCAGATGCAACAGAAATTTTGCGGATTGGTCGATCCGTTCGCGAGATGTGGCAGTTTGGATGTAAGAAACGCTTGAGAAACTCAAAATTTTCCTAGTTCTGATGCTCGAAGCGAATAACTAGAACGGCCCAGGGGAAGAGTGCGCACACCTTTGTAATCGGGCGAGTTTCTACTTTCAGATGCAACAGAAATTTTGCGGATAGGTCGATCTGTTCGCGAGATATGGCAGTTTGGAGGTAAGAAACGCTTGAGAAACTCAAAGTTTGCGCAGTTCTGATGCTCGAAACGAATGACTAGAACGGCCTAGGGGGAAGTGCGCATATCGTTGTAATCGGGCGAGTTTCTAATTTCAGATGCAACAGAAATTATGCGGATTGGTCAATCCGTTCGCGAGATATGGCCGTTTGGAGATAAGAAACGCTTGAGAAACTCAAAATTTTCGCAGTTCTGATGCTCGAAACGAATAACTAGAACGGCCCAGGGGAAAAGTGCGCATACCGTTGTAATCGGGCGAGTTTCTACTTTCAGATGCAACAGAAATTTTGCGGATCGGTCAATCCGTTCGCGAGATGTGGCAGTTTGGATGTAAGAAACGATTGAGAAACTCAAAATTTTCGCAGTTCTGATGCTCGAAACGAATAACTGGAACGGCCTAGGGGAAAACTACACATACCGTTGTAATCGGGCGAGTTTCTACTTTCAGATGCAACAGAAATTTTGCGGATTTATCAATCCGTTCGCGAGATATGGCAGTTTGGAGGTAAGAAACGCTTGAGAAATCCAAAATTTTCGCAGTTCTGATGCTCGAAATGAATAACTGGAACGGCCTAGGGGAAAACTACACATACCGTTGTAATCGGGCGAGTTTCTACTTTCAGATGCAACAGAAATTTTGCGGATTGGTCAATCCGTTCGCGAGATATGGCAGTTTGGAGGTAAGAAACGCTTGAGAAACTCAAAATTTGCGCAGTTCTGATGCTTGAAACGAATATCTAGAACGGCCTAGGGGGAAAGTGCGCATACCGTTGTAATCGGGCGAGTTTCTACTTTCAGATGCAACAGAAATTTTGCGGAATGATCAATCCGTTCGCGAGATATGGCAGTTTGGAGATAAGAAACGCTTTAGAAACTCAAAATTTTCGCAGTTCTGATGCTCGAAACGAATAACTAGAACGGCCCAGGGGAAAAGTGCGCATACCGTTGTAATCGGGCGAGTTTCTACTTTCAGAAGCAACAGAAATTTTGCGGATTGATCAATCCGTTCGCGAGATATGGCAGTTTGGAGGTAAGAAACGCTTGAGAAACTCAAAATTTTCGCAGTTCTGATGCTCGAAATGAATAACTGGAACGGCCTAGGGGAGAACTACACATACCGTTGTAATCGGGCGAGTTTCTACTTTCAGATGCAACAGAAATTTTGCGGATTGGTCAATCCGTTCGCGAGATATGGCAGTTTGGAGGTAAGAAACGCTTGAGAAACTCAAAATTTGCGCAGTTCTGATGCTTGAAACGAATAACTAGAACGGCCTAGGGGCAAAGTGCGCATACCGTTGTAATCGGGCGAGTTTCTACTTTCAGATGCAACAGAAATTTTGCGGATCGGTCAATCCGTTCGCGAGATATGGCAGTTTGGATGTAAGAAACGATTGAGAAACTCAAAATTTTCGCAGTTCTGATGCTCGAAACGAATAACTGGAACGGCCTAGGGGAAAACTACACATACCGTTGTAATCGGGCGAGTTTCTACTTTCAGAAGCAACAGAAATTTTGCGGATTTATCAATCCGTTCGCGAGATATGGCAGTTTGGAGGTAAGAAACGCTTGAGAAACTCAAAATTTTCGCAGTTCTGATGCTCGAAATGAATAACTGGAACGGCCTAGGGGAAAACTACACATACCGTTGTAATCGGGCGAGTTTCTACTTTCAGATGCAACAGAAATTTTGCGGATTGGTCAATCCGTTCGCGAGATATGGCAGTTTGGAGGTAAGAAACGCTTGAGAAACTCAAAATTTGCGCAGTTCTGATGCTTGAAACGAATAACTAGAACGGCCTAGGGGGAAAGTGCGCATACCGTTGTAATCGGGCGAGTTTCTACTTTCAGATGCAACAGAAATTTTGCGGATTGATCAAACCGTTCGCGAGATATGGCAGTTTGGAGATAAGAAACGCTTTAGAAGCTCAAGATTTTCGCAGTTCTGATGCTCGAAACGAATAACTAGAACGGCCCAGGGGAAAAGTGCGCATACCGTTGTAATCGGGCGAGTTTCTACTTTCAAATGCAACAGAAATTTTGCGGATTGGTCAATCCGTTCGCGAGATATGGCAGTTTGGAGGTAAGAAACGCTTGAGAAACTCAAAATTTTCGCAGTTCTAATTCTCGAAACGAATAACTGGAACGGTCTAGGGGAAAACTACACATACCGTTGTAATCAGGCGAGTTTCTACTTTCAGATGCAACAGAAATTTTGCGGATTGGTCAATCCGTTCGCGAGATGTGGCAGTTTGGATGTAAGAAACGCTTGAGAAACTCAAAATTTTCGAAGTTCTGATGCTCGAAACGAATAACTAGAACGGCCTAGAGGGAATGTACGCATACCGATGTAAACGGGCGAGTTTCTACTTTCAGATGCAACAGAAATTTTGCGGATTGGTCGATCCGTTCGCGAGATGTGGCTGTTTGGAAGTAAGAAACGCTTGAGAAACTCAAAATTTTCGCAGTTCTGATGCTCGAAACGAATAACTAGAACGGCCTAGGGGAAAACTACACATACCGTTGTAATCGGGCGAGTTTCTACTTTCAGATGCAACAGAAATTTTGCGGATTGGTCAATCCGTTCGCGAGATATGGCAGTTTGGTGGTAAGAAACGCTTGAGAAACTCAAAATTTGCGCAGTTCTGATGCTTGAAACGAATAACTAGAACGGCCTAGGGGGAAAGTGGCCATACCGTTGTAATCGGGCGAGTTTCTACTTTCAGATGCAACAGAAATTTTGCGGATTGATCAATCCGTTCGCGAGATATGGCAGTTTGGAGATAAGAAACGCTTTAGAAACTCAATATTTTCGCAGTTCTGATGCTCGAAACGAATAACTAGAACGGCCCAGGGGAAAAGTGCGCATACCGTTGTAATCGGGCGAGTTTCTACTTTCAAATGCAACAGAAATTTTGCGGATTGGTCAAACCGTTCGCGAGATATGGCAGTTTGGAGGTAAGAAACGCTTGAGAAACTCAAAATTTTCGAAGTTCTGATTCTCGAAACGAATAACTGGAACGGTCTAGGGGAAAACTACACATACCGTTGTAATCAGTCGAGTTTCTACTTTCAGATGCAACAGAAATTTTGCGGATTGGTCAATCCGTTCGCGAGATGTTGCAGTTTGGATGTAAGAAACGCTTGAGAAACTCAAAATTTTCGCAGATCTGATGCTCGAAACGAATAACTAGAACGGCCTAGGGGAAAAGTACGCATACCGATGTAATCGGGCGAGTTTCTACATTCAGATGCAACAGAAATTTTGCGGATTGGTCGATCCGTTCGCGAGATGTGGCAGTTTGGAAGTAAGAAACGCTTGAGAAACTCAAAATTTTCGCAGTTCTGAAGCTCGAAACTAATAACTAGAACGGCCTAGGGGAAAACTACACCTACCGTTGTAGTCGGGCGAGTTTCTACTTTCAGATGCAACAGAAGTCATGCGGATTGGTCAATCCGTTCGCGAGATATGGCAGTTTGGAGGTAAGAAACGCTTGAGAAACTCAAAATTTGCGCAGTTCTGATGCTTGAAACGAATAACTAGAACGGCCTAGGGGGAAAGTGCGCATACCGTTGTAATCGGGCGAGTTTCTACTTTCAGATGCAACAGAAGTTTTGCGGTTCGGTAAATCCGTTCGCGAGATATGGCAGTTTGGAGGTAAGAAACGCTTGAGAAACTCAAAATTTTCGCAGTTCTGATGCTCGAAATGAATAACTGGAACGGCCTAGGGGAGAACTACACATACCGTTGTAATCGGGCGAGTTTCTACTTTCAGATGCAACAGAAATTTTGCGGATTGGTCAATCCGTTCGCGAGATATGGCAGTTTGGAGGTAAGAAACGCTTGAGAAACTCAAAATTTGCGCAGTTCTGATGCTTGAAACGAATAACTAGAACGGCCTAGGGGGAAAGTGCGCATACCGTTGTAATCGGGCGAGTTTCTACTTTCAGATGCAACAGAAGTTTTGCGGTTCGGTAAATCCGTTCGCGAGATATGGCAGTTTGGAGGTAAGAAACGCTTGAGAAACTCAAAATTTTCGAAGTTCTGATTCTCGAAACGAATAACTGGAACGGTCTAGGGGAAAACTACACATACCGTTGTAATCAGTCGAGTTTCTACTTTCAGATGCAACAGAAATTTTGCGGATTGGTCAATCCGTTCGCGAGATGTTGCAGTTTGGATGTAAGAAACGCTTGAGAAACTCAAAATTTTCGCAGATCTGATGCTCGAAACGAATAACTAGAACGGCCTAGGGGAAAAGTACGCATACCGATGTAATCGGGCGAGTTTCTACATTCAGATGCAACAGAAATTTTGCGGATTGGTCGATCCGTTCGCGAGATGTGGCAGTTTGGAAGTAAGAAACGCTTGAGAAACTCAAAATTTTCGCAGTTCTGAAGCTCGAAACTAATAACTAGAACGGCCTAGGGGAAAACTACACCTACCGTTGTAGTCGGGCGAGTTTCTACTTTCAGATGCAACAGAAGTCATGCGGATTGGTCAATCCGTTCGCGAGATATGGCAGTTTGGAGGTAAGAAACGCTTGAGAAACTCAAAATTTGCGCAGTTCTGATGCTTGAAACGAATAACTAGAACGGCCTAGGGGGAAAGTGCGCATACCGTTGTAATCGGGCGAGTTTCTACTTTCAGATGCAACAGAAATTTTGCGGATTGATCAAACCGTTCGCGAGATATGGCAGTTTGGAGATAAGAAACGCTTTAGAAGCTCAAGATTTTCGCAGTTCTGATGCTCGAAACGAATAACTAGAACGGCCCAGGGGAAAAGTGCGCATACCGTTGTAATCGGGCGAGTTTCTACTTTCAAATGCAACAGAAATTTTGCGGATTGGTCAATCCGTTCGCGAGATATGGCAGTTTGGAGGTAAGAAACGCTTGAGAAACTCAAAATTTTCGCAGTTCTAATTCTCGAAACGAATAACTGGAACGGTCTAGGGGAAAACTACACATACCGTTGTAATCAGGCGAGTTTCTACTTTCAGATGCAACAGAAATTTTGCGGATTGGTCAATCCGTTCGCGAGATGTGGCAGTTTGGATGTAAGAAACGCTTGAGAAACTCAAAATTTTCGAAGTTCTGATGCTCGAAACGAATAACTAGAACGGCCTAGAGGGAATGTACGCATACCGATGTAAACGGGCGAGTTTCTACTTTCAGATGCAACAGAAATTTTGCGGATTGGTCGATCCGTTCGCGAGATGTGGCTGTTTGGAAGTAAGAAACGCTTGAGAAACTCAAAATTTTCGCAGTTCTGATGCTCGAAACGAATAACTAGAACGGCCTAGGGGAAAACTACACATACCGTTGTAATCGGGCGAGTTTCTACTTTCAGATGCAACAGAAATTTTGCGGATTGGTCAATCCGTTCGCGAGATATGGCAGTTTGGTGGTAAGAAACGCTTGAGAAACTCAAAATTTGCGCAGTTCTGATGCTTGAAACGAATAACTAGAACGGCCTAGGGGGAAAGTGGCCATACCGTTGTAATCGGGCGAGTTTCTACTTTCAGATGCAACAGAAATTTTGCGGATTGATCAATCCGTTCGCGAGATATGGCAGTTTGGAGATAAGAAACGCTTTAGAAACTCAATATTTTCGCAGTTCTGATGCTCGAAACGAATAACTAGAACGGCCCAGGGGAAAAGTGCGCATACCGTTGTAATCGGGCGAGTTTCTACTTTCAAATGCAACAGAAATTTTGCGGATTGGTCAAACCGTTCGCGAGATATGGCAGTTTGGAGGTAAGAAACGCTTGAGAAACTCAAAATTTTCGAAGTTCTGATTCTCGAAACGAATAACTGGAACGGTCTAGGGGAAAACTACACATACCGTTGTAATCAGTCGAGTTTCTACTTTCAGATGCAACAGAAATTTTGCGGATTGGTCAATCCGTTCGCGAGATGTTGCAGTTTGGATGTAAGAAACGCTTGAGAAACTCAAAATTTTCGCAGATCTGATGCTCGAAACGAATAACTAGAACGGCCTAGGGGAAAAGTACGCATACCGATGTAATCGGGCGAGTTTCTACATTCAGATGCAACAGAAATTTTGCGGATTGGTCGATCCGTTCGCGAGATGTGGCAGTTTGGAAGTAAGAAACGCTTGAGAAACTCAAAATTTTCGCAGTTCTGAAGCTCGAAACTAATAACTAGAACGGCCTAGGGGAAAACTACACCTACCGTTGTAGTCGGGCGAGTTTCTACTTTCAGATGCAACAGAAGTCATGCGGATTGGTCAATCCGTTCGCGAGATATGGCAGTTTGGAGGTAAGAAACGCTTGAGAAACTCAAAATTTGCGCAGTTCTGATGCTTGAAACGAATAACTAGAACGGCCTAGGGGGAAAGTGCGCATACCGTTGTAATCGGGCGAGTTTCTACTTTCAGATGCAACAGAAGTTTTGCGGTTCGGTAAATCCGTTCGCGAGATATGGCAGTTTGGAGGTAAGAAACGCTTGAGAAACTCAAAATTTTCGCAGTTCTGATGCTCGAAATGAATAACTGGAACGGCCTAGGGGAGAACTACACATACCGTTGTAATCGGGCGAGTTTCTACTTTCAGATGCAACAGAAATTTTGCGGATTGGTCAATCCGTTCGCGAGATATGGCAGTTTGGAGGTAAGAAACGCTTGAGAAACTCAAAATTTGCGCAGTTCTGATGCTTGAAACGAATAAGTAGAACGGCCTAGGGGCAATGTGCGCATACCGTTGTAATCGGGCGAGTTTCTACTTTCAGATGCAACAGAAATTTTGCGGATCGGTCAATCCGTTCGCGAGATATGGCAGTTTGGATGTAAGAAACGATTGATAAACTCAAAATTTTCGCAGTTCTGATGCTCGAAACGAATAACTGGAACGGCCTAGGGGAAAACTACACATACCGTTGTAATCGGGCGAGTTTCTACTTTCAGATGCAACAGAAATTTTGCGGATTGGTCGATCTGTTCGCGAGATATGGCAGTTTGGAAGTAGGAAACGCTTGAGAAACTCAAAATTTGCGCCGTTCTGATGCTCGAAATGAATAACTGGAACGGCCTAGGGGAGAACTACACATACCGTTGTAATCGGGCGAGTTTCTACTTTCAGATGCAACAGAAATTTTGCGGATTGGTCAATCCGTTCGCGAGATATGGCAGTTTGGAGGTAAGAAACGCTTGAGAAACTCAAAATTTTCGCAGTTCTGATGCTCGAAACGAATAACTAGAACGGCCTAGGGGAAAAGTACGCATACCGATATAATCGGGCGAGTTTCTACTTTCAGATGCAACAGAAATTTTGCGGATTGGTCGATCCGTTCGCGAGGTGTGGCAGTTTGGAAGTAAGAAACGCTTGAGAAACTCAAAATTTTCGCAGTTCTGAAGCTCGAAACTAATAACTAGAACGGCCTAGGGGAAAACTACACCTACCGTTGTAGTCGGGCGAGTTTCTACTTTCAGATGCAACAGAAATCATGCGGATTGGTCAATCCGTTCGCGAGATATGGCAGTTTGGAGATAAGAAACGCTTTAGAAGCTCAAGATTTTCGCAGTTCTGATGCTCGAAACGAATAACTAGAACGGCCCAGGGGAAAAGTGCGCATACCGTTGTAATCGGGCGAGTTTCTACTTTCAAATGCAACAGAAATTTTGCGGATTGGTCAATCCGTTCGCGAGATATGGCAGTTTGGAGGTAAGAAACGCTTGAGAAACTCAAAATTTTCGCAGTTCTGATTCTCGAAACGAATAACTGGAACGGTCTAGGGCAAAACTACACATACCGTTGTAATCAGGCGAGTTTCTACTTTCAGATGCAACAGAAATTTTGCGGATTGGTCAATCCGTTGGCGAGATGTGGCAATTTGGATGTAAGAAACGCTTGAGAAACTCAAAATTTTCGAAGTTCTGATGCTCGAAACGAATAACTAGAACGGCCTAGAGGAAAAGTACGCATACCGATGTAATCGGGCGAGTTTCTACTTTCAGATGCAACAGAAATTTTGCGGATTGGTCGATCCGTTCGCGAGATGTGGCTGTTTGGAAGTAAGAAACGCTTGAGAAACTCAAAATTTTCGCAGTTCTGATGCTCGAAACGAATAACTAGAACGGCCTAGGGGAAAACTACACATACCGTTGTAATCGGGCGAGTTTCTACTTTCAGATGCAACAGAAATTTTGCGGATTGGTCAATCCGTTCGCGAGATATGGCAGTTTGGTGGTAAGAAACGCTTGAGAAACTCAAAATTTGCACAGTTCTGATGCTTGAAACGAATAACTAGAACGGCCTAGGGGGAAAGTGGCCATACCGTTGTAATCGGGCGAGTTTCTACTTTCAGATGCAACAGAAATTTTGCGGATTGATCAATCCGTTCGCGAGATATGGCAGTTTGGAGATAAGAAACGCTTTAGAAACTCAATATTTTCGCAGTTCTGATGCTCGAAACGAATAACTAGAACGGCCCAGGGGAAAAGTGCGCATACCGTTGTAATCGGGCGAGTTTCTACTTTCAAATGCAACAGAAATTTTGCGGATTGGTCAAACCGTTCGCGAGATATGGCAGTTTGGAGGTAAGAAACGCTTGAGAAACTCAAAATTTTCGAAGTTCTGATTCTCGAAACGAATAACTGGAACGGTCTAGGGGAAAACTACACATACCGTTGTAATCAGGCGAGTTTCTACTTTCAGATGCAACAGAAATTTTGCGGATTGGTCAATCCGTTCGCGAGATGTTGCAGTTTGGATGTAAGAAACGCTTGAGAAACTCAAAATTTTCGCAGATCTGATGCTCGAAACGAATAACTAGAACGGCCTAGGGGAAAAGTACGCATACCGATGTAATCGGGCGAGTTTCTACATTCAGATGCAACAGAAGTCATGCGGATTGGTCAATCCGTTCGCGAGATATGGCAGTTTGGAGGTAAGAAACGCTTGAGAAACTCAAAATTTGCGCAGTTCTGATGCTTGAAACGAATAACTAGAACGGCCTAGGGGGAAAGTGCGCATACCGTTGTAATCGGGCGAGTTTCTACTTTCAGATGCAACAGAAATTTTGCGGTTCGGTAAATCCGTTCGCGAGATATGGCAGTTTGGAGGTAAGAAACGCTTGAGAAACTCAAAATTTTCGCAGTTCTGATGCTCGAAATGAATAACTGGAACGGCCTAGGGGAGAACTACACATACCGTTGTAATCGGGCGAGTTTCTACTTTCAGATGCAACAGAAATTTTGCGGATTGGTCAATCCGTTCGCGAGATATGGCAGTTTGGAGGTAAGAAACGCTTGAGAAACTCAAAATTTGCGCAGTTCTGATGCTTGAAACGAATAACTAGAACGGCCTAGGGGCAATGTGCGCATACCGTTGTAATCGGGCGAGTTTCTACTTTCAGATGCAACAGAAATTTTGCGGATCGGTCAATCCGTTCGCGAGATATGGCAGTTTGGATGTAAGAAACGATTGAGAAACTCAAAATTTTCGCAGTTCTGATGCTCGAAACGAATAACTGGAACGGCCTAGGGGAAAACTACACATACCGTTGTAATCGGGCGAGTTTCTACTTTCAGATGCAACAGAAATTTTGCGGATTGGTCGATCTGTTCGCGAGATATGGCAGTTTGGAAGTAGGAAACGCTTGAGAAACTCAAAATTTGCGCCGTTCTGATGCTCGAAATGAATAACTGGAACGGCCTAGGGGAGAACTACACATACCGTTGTAATCGGGCGAGTTTCTACTTTCAGATGCAACAGAAATTTTGCGGATTGGTCGATCCGTTCGCGAGATATGGCAGTTTGGAGGTAAGAAACGCTTGAGAAACTCAAAATCTTCGCAGTTCTGATGCTCGAAACGAATAACTAGAACGGCCTAGGGGAAAAGTACGCATACCGATATAATCGGGCGAGTTTCTACTTTCAGATGCAACAGAAATTTTGCGGATTGGTCGATCCGTTCGCGAGATGTGGCAGTTTGGAAGTAAGAAACGCTTGAGAAACTCAAAATTTTCGCAGTTCTGAAGCTCGAAACTAATAACTAGAACGGCCTAGGGGAAAACTACACCTACCGTTGTAGTCGGGCGAGTTTCTACTTTCAGATGCAACAGAAATCATGCGGATTGGTCAATCCGTTCGCGAGATATGGCAGTTTGGAGATAAGAAACGTTTTAGAAGCTCAAGATTTTCGCAGTTCTGATGCTCGAAACGAATAACTAGAACGGCCCAGGGGAAAAGTGCGCATACCGTTGTAATCGGGCGAGTTTCTACTTTCAAATGCAACAGAAATTTTGCGGATTGGTCAATCCGTTCGCGAGATATGGCAGTTTGGATGTAAGAAACGCTTGAGAAACTCAAAATTTTCGAAGTTCTGATGCTCGAAACGAATAACTAGAACGGCCTAGAGGAAAAGTACGCATACCGATGTAATCGGGCGAGTTTCTACTTTCAGATGCAACAGAAATTTTGCGGATTGGTCGATCCGTTCGCGAGATGCGGCTGTTTGGAAGTAAGAAACGCTTGAGAAACTCAAAATTTTCGCAGTTCTGATGCTCGAAACGAATAACTAGAACGGCCTAGGGGAAAACTACACATACCGTTGTAATCGGGCGAGTTTCTACTTTCAGATGCAACAGAAATTTTGCGGATTGGTCAATCCGTTCGCGAGATATGGCAGTTTGGTGGTAAGAAACGCTTGAGAAACTCAAAATTTGCGCAGTTCTGATGCTTGAAACGAATAACTAGAACGGCCTAGGGGGAAAGTGGCCATACCGTTGTAATCGGGCGAGTTTCTACTTTCAGATGCAACAGAAATTTTGCGGATTGATCAATCCGTTCGCGAGATATGGCAGTTTGGAGATAAGAAACGCTTGAGAAACTCAAAATTTGCGCAGTTCTGATGCTTGAAAAGAATAACTAGAACGGCCTAGGGGGAAAGTGCGCATACCGTTGTAATCGGGCGAGTTTCTACTTTCAGATGCAATAGAAATTTTGCGGATCGGTCAATCCGTTCGCGAGATATGGCAGTTTGGATGAAAGAAACGATTGAGAAACTCAAAATTTTCGCAGTTCTGATGCTCGAAACGAATAACTGGAACGGCCTAGGGGAAAACTACACATACCGTTGTAATCGGGCGAGTTTCTACTTTCAGATGCAACAGAAATTTTGCGGATTGGTCGATCTGTTCGCGAGATATGTCAGTTTGGAAGAAGGAAACGCTTGAGAAACTCAAAATTTTCGCAGTTCTGATGCTCGAATCGAATGACGAGAACGGCCTAGGGGAAAAGTGCGCATACCGTTGTAATCGGGCGAGTTTCTACTTTCAGAAGCAACAGAAATTTTGCGGATTTATCAATCCGTTCGCGAGATATGGCAGTTTGGAGGTAAGAAACGCTTGAGAAACTCAAAATTTTCGCAGTTCTGATGCTCGAAATGAATAACTGGAACGGCCTAGGGGAAAACTACACATACCGTTGTAATCGGGCGAGTTTCTACTTTCAGATGCAACAGAAATTTTGCGGATTGGTCAATCCGTTCGCGAGATATGGCAGTTTGGAGGTAAGAAACGCTTGAGAAACTCAAAATTTTCGCAGTTCTGATGCACGAATCGAATGACGAGAACGGCCTAGGGGAAAAGTGCGCATACCGTTGTAATCGGGCGAGTTTCTACTTTCAGAAGCAACAGAAATTTTGCGGATTTATCAATCCGTTCGCGAGATATGGCAGTTTGGAGGTAAGGAACGCTTGAGAAACTAAAAATTTGCGCAGTTCTGACGCTTGAAACGATTAACTAGAACGGCCTAGGGGAAAACTACACATACCGTTGTAATCGGGCGAGTTTCTACTTTCAGATGCAACAGAAATTTTGCGGATTGGTCGATCTGTTCGCGAGATATGTCAGTTTGGAAGAAGGAAACGCTTGAGAAACTCAAAATTTTCGCAGTTCTGATGCTCGAATCGAATGACGAGAACGGCCTAGGGGAAAAGTGCGCATACCGTTGTAATCGGGCGAGTTTCTACTTTCAGAAGCAACAGAAATTTTGCGGATTTATCAATCCGTTCGCGAGATATGGCAGTTTGGAGGTAAGAAACGCTTGAGAAACTCAAAATTTTCGCAGTTCTGATGCTCGAAATGAATAACTGGAACGGCCTAGGGGAAAACTACACATACCGTTGTAATCGGGCGAGTTTCTACTTTCAGATGCAACAGAAATTTTGCGGATTGGTCAATCCGTTCGCGAGATATGGCAGTTTGGAGGTAAGAAACGCTTGAGAAACTCAAAATTTGCGCAGTTCTGATGCTTGAAACGAATAACTAGAACGGCCTAGGGGGAAAGTGCGCATACCGTTGTAATCGGGCGAGTTTCTACTTTCAGAAGCAACAGAAATTTTGCGGATCGGTCAATCCGTTCGCGAGATATGGCAGTTTGGATGTAAGAAACGATTGAGAAACTCAAAATTTTCGCAGTTCTGATGCTCGAAACGAATAACTGGAACGGCCTAGGGGAAAACTACACATACCGTTGTAATCGGGCGAGTTTCTACTTTCAGATGCAACAGAAATTTTGCGGATTGGTCGATCTGTTCGCGAGATATGGCAGTTTGGAAGTAGGAAACGCTTGAGAAACTCAAAATTTTCGCAGTTCTGATGCTCGAATCGAATGACGAGAACGGCCTAGGGGAAAAGTGCGCATACCGTTGTAATCGGGCGAGTTTCTACTTTCAGAAGCAACAGAAATTTTGCGGATTTATCAATCCGTTCGCGAGATATGGCAGTTTGGAGGTAAGAAACGCTTGAGAAACTAAAAATTTGCGCAGTTCTGACGCTTGAAACGAATAACTAGAACGGCCTAGGGGCAAACTACACATACCGTTGTAATCGGGCGAGTTTCTACTTTCAGATGCAACAGAAATTTTGCGGATTGGTCAATCCGTTCGCCAGATATGGCAGTTTGGTGGTAAGAAACGCTTGAGAAACTCAAAATTTGCGCAGTTCTGATGCTTGAAACGAATAACTAGAACGGCCTAGGGGGAAAGTGCGCATACCGTTGTAATCGGGCGAGTTTCTACTTTCAGATGCAACAGAAATTTTGCGGATTGATCAATCCGTTCGCGAGATATGGCAGTTTGGAGATAAGAAACGCTTTAGAAACTCAATATTTTCGCAGTTCTGATGCTCGAAACGAATAACTAGAACGGCCCAGGGGAAAAGTGCGCATACCGTTGTAATCGGGCGAGTTTCTACTTTCAAATGCAACAGAAATTTTGCGGATTGGTCAAACCGTTCGCGAGATATGGCAGTTTGGAGGTAAGAAACGCTTGAGAAACTCAAAATTTTCGAAGTTCTGATTCTCGAAACGAATAACTGGAACGGTCTAGGGGAAAACTACACATACCGTTGTAATCAGGCGAGTTTCTACTTTCAGATGCAACAGAAATTTTGCGGATTGGTCAATCCGTTCGCGAGATGTGGCAGTTTGGATGTAAGAAACGCTTGAGAAACTCAAAATTTTCGCAGATCTGATGCTCGAAACGAATAACTAGAACGGCCTAGGGGAAAAGTACGCATACCGATGTAATCGGGCGAGTTTCTACTTTCAGATGCAACAGAAATTTTGCGGATTGGTCGATCCGTTCGCGAGATGTGGCAGTTTGGAAGTAAGAAACGCTTGAGAAACTCAAAATTTTCGCAGTTCTGAAGCTCGAAACTAATAACTAGAACGGCCTAGGGGAAAACTACACATACCGTTGTAATCGGGCGAGTTTCTACTTTCAGATGCAACAGAAATTTTGCGGATTGGTCGATCTGTTCGCGAGATATGGCAGTTTGGAAGTAGGAAACGCTTGAGAAACTCAAAATTTTCGCAGTTCTGATGCTTGAAATGAATAACTAGAACGGCCTAGGGGGAAAGTGCGCATACCGTTGTAATCGGGCGAGTTTCTACTTTCAGATGCAACAGAAATTTTGCGGATTGATCAATCCGTTCGCGAGATATGGCAGTTTGGAGATAAGAAACGCTTTAGAAACTCAATATTTTCGCAGTTCTGATGCTCGAAACGAATAACTAGAACGGCCCAGGGGAAAAGTGCGCATACCGTTGTAATCGGGCGAGTTTCTACTTTCAAATGCAACAGAAATTTTGCGGATTGGTCAAACCGTTCGCGAGATATGGCAGTTTGGAGGTAAGAAACGCTTGAGAAACTCAAAATTTTCGAAGTTCTGATTCTCGAAACGAATAACTGGAACGGTCTAGGGGAAAACTACGCATACCGTTGTAATCAGGCGAGTTTCTACTTTCAGATGCAACAGAAATTTTGCGGATTGGTCAATCCGTTCGCGAGATGTGGCAGTTTGGATGTAAGAAACGCTTGAGAAACTCAAAATTTTCGCAGATCTGATGCTCGAAACGAATAACTAGAACGGCCTAGGGGAAAAGTACGCATACCGATGTAATCGGGCGAGTTTCTACTTTCAGATGCAACAGAAATTTTGCGGATTGGTCGATCCGTTCGCGAGATGTGGCAGTTTGGAAGTAAGAAACGCTTGAGAAACTCAAAATTTTCGCAGTTCTGAAGCTCGAAACTAATAACTAGACCGGCCTAGGGGAAAACTACACCTACCGTTGTAGTCGGGCGAGTTTCTACTTTCAGATGCAACAGAAATCATGCGGATTGGTCAATCCGTTCGCGAGATATGGCAGTTTGGAGGTAAGAAACGCTTGAGAAACTCAAAATTTGCGCAGTTCTGATGCTTGAAACGAATAACTAGAACGGCCTAGGGGGAAAGTGCGCATACCGTTGTAATCGGGCGAGTTTCTACTTTCAGATGCAACAGAAATTTTGCGGATTGATCAATCCGTTCGCGAGATATGGCAGTTTGGATGTAAGAAACGCTTGAGAAACTCAAAATTTTCGCAGTTCTGATGCTCGAAACGAATAACTAGAACGGCCTAGGGGAAAAGTCCGCATACCTTTGTAATCGGGCGAGTTTCTACTTTTAGATGCAACAGAAATTATGCGGATTGGTCAATCCGTTCGCGAGATATGGCCGTTTGGATGTAAGAAACGCTTGAGAAACTCAAAATTTTCGCAGTTCTGATGCTCGAAACGAATAACTAGAACGGCCTAGGGGAAAAGTGCGCATACCGTTGTAATCGGGCGAGTTTCTACTTTCAGATGCAACAGAAATTTTGCGGATCGGTCCATCCGTTCGCGAGATATGGCAGTTTGGATGTAAGAAACGATTGAGAAACTCAAAATTTTCGCAGTTCTGATGCTCGAAACGAATAACTAGAACGGCCTAGGGGAAAAGTACGCATACCGATGTAATCGGGCGAGTTTCTACTTTCAGATGCAACAGAAATTTTGCGGATTGGTCGATCTGTTCGCGAGATATGGCAGTTTGGAAGTAGGAAACGCTTGAGAAACTCAAAATTTTCGCAGTTCTGATGCTCGAAACGAATGACGAGAACGGCCTAGGGGAAAAGTGCGCATACCGTTGTAATCGGGCGAGTTTCTACTTTCAGAAGCAACAGAAATTTTGCGGATTGATCAACCCGTTCGCGAGATATGGCAGTTTGGAGGTAAGAAACGCTTGAGAAACTCAAAATTTTCGCAGTTCTGATGCTCGAAATGAATAACTGGAACGGCCTAGGGGAGAACTACACATACCGTTGTAATCGGGCGAGTTTCTACTTTCAGATGCAACAGAAATTTTGCGAATTGGTCAATCCGTTCGCGAGATATGGCAGTTTGGAGGTAAGAAACGCTTGAGAAACTCAAAATTTTCGCAGTTCTGATGCTCGAAACGAATAACTAGAACGGCCTAGGGGAAAAGTACGCATACCGATATAATCGGGCGAGTTTCTACTTTCAGATGCAACAGAAATTTTGCGGATTGGTCGATCCGTTCGCGAGATGTGGCAGTTTGGAAGTAAGAAACGCTTGAGAAACTCAAAATTTTCGCAGTTCTGAAGCTCGAAACTAATAACTAGAACGGCCTAGGGGAAAACTACACCTACCGTTGTAGTCGGGCGAGTTTCTACTTTCAGATGCAACAGAAATCATGCGGATTGGTCAATCCGTTCGCGAGATATGGCAGTTTGGAGGTAAGAAACGCTTGAGAAACTCAAAATTTGCGCCGTTCTGATGCTCGAAACGAATAACTGGAACGGCCTAGGGGAAAACTACACATACCGTTGTAATCGGGCGAGTTTCTACTTTCAGATGCAACAGAAATTTTGCGGATTGGTCAATCCGTTCGCGAGATATGGCAGTTTGGAGGTAAGAAACGCTTGAGAAACTCAAAATTTGCGCAGTTCTGATGCTCGAAACGAATAACTAGAACGGCCCAGGGGAAAAGTGCGCATACCGTTGTAATCGGGCGAGTTTCTACTTTCAGATGCAACAGAAATTTTGCGGATTGATCAATCCGTTCGCGAGATATGGCAGTTTGGAGATAAGAAACGCTTTAGAAACTCAATATTTTCGCAGTTCTGATGCTCGAAACGAATAACTAGAACGGCCCAGGGGAAAAGTGCGCATACCGTTGTAATCGGGCGAGTTTCTACTTTCAAATGCAACAGAAATTTTGCGGATTGGTCAAACCGTTCGCGAGATATGGCAGTTTGGAGGTAAGAAACGCTTGAGAAACTCAAAATTTTCGAAGTTCTGATTCTCGAAACGAATAACTGGAACGGTCTAGGGGAAAACTACACATACCGTTGTAATCAGGCGAGTTTCTACTTTCAGATGCAACAGAAATTTTGCGGATTGGTCAATCCGTTCGCGAGATGTGGCAGTTTGGATGTAAGAAACGCTTGAGAAACTCAAAATTTTCGCAGATCTGATGCTCGAAACGAATAACTAGAACGGCCTAGGGGAAAAGTACGCATACCGATGTAATCGGGCGAGTTTCTACTTTCAGATGCAACAGAAATTTTGCGGATTGGTCGATCCGTTCGCGAGATGTGGCAGTTTGGAAGTAAGAAACGCTTGAGAAACTCAAAATTTTCGCAGTTCTGAAGCTCGAAACTAATAACTAGAACGGCCTAGGGGAAAACTACACCTACCGTTGTAGTCGGGCGAGTTTCTACTTTCAGATGCAACAGAAATCATGCGGATTGGTCAATCCGTTCGCGAGATATGGCAGTTTGGAGGTAAGAAACGCTTGAGAAACTCAAAATTTGCGCAGTTCTGATGCTTGAAACGAATAACTAGAACGGCCTAGGGGGAAAGTGCGCATACCGTTGTAATCGGGCGAGTTTCTACTTTCAGATGCAACAGAAATTTTGCGGATTGATCAATCCGTTCGCGAGATATGGCAGTTTGGATGTAAGAAACGCTTGAGAAACTCAAAATTTTCGCAGTTCTGATGCTCGAAACGAATAACTAGAACGGCCTAGGGGAAAAGTCCGCATACCTTTGTAATCGGGCGAGTTTCTACTTTTAGATGCAACAGAAATTATGCGGATTGGTCAATCCGTTCGCGAGATATGGCCGTTTGGATGTAAGAAACGCTTGAGAAACTCAAAATTTTCGCAGTTCTGATGCTCGAAACGAATAACTAGAACGGCCTAGGGGAAAAGTGCGCATACCGTTGTAATCGGGCGAGTTTCTACTTTCAGATGCAACAGAAATTTTGCGGATCGGTCCATCCGTTCGCGAGATATGGCAGTTTGGATGTAAGAAACGATTGAGAAACTCAAAATTTTCGCAGTTCTGATGCTCGAAACGAATAACTAGAACGGCCTAGGGGAAAAGTACGCATACCGATGTAATCGGGCGAGTTTCTACTTTCAGATGCAACAGAAATTTTGCGGATTGGTCGATCTGTTCGCGAGATATGGCAGTTTGGAAGTAGGAAACGCTTGAGAAACTCAAAATTTTCGCAGTTCTGATGCTCGAAACGAATGACGAGAACGGCCTAGGGGAAAAGTGCGCATACCGTTGTAATCGGGCGAGTTTCTACTTTCAGAAGCAACAGAAATTTTGCGGATTGATCAACCCGTTCGCGAGATATGGCAGTTTGGAGGTAAGAAACGCTTGAGAAACTCAAAATTTTCGCAGTTCTGATGCTCGAAATGAATAACTGGAACGGCCTAGGGGAGAACTACACATACCGTTGTAATCGGGCGAGTTTCTACTTTCAGATGCAACAGAAATTTTGCGAATTGGTCAATCCGTTCGCGAGATATGGCAGTTTGGAGGTAAGAAACGCTTGAGAAACTCAAAATTTTCGCAGTTCTGATGCTCGAAACGAATAACTAGAACGGCCTAGGGGAAAAATACGCATACCGATATAATCGGGCGAGTTTCTACTTTCAGATGCAACAGAAATTTTGCGGATTGGTCGATCCGTTCGCGAGATGTGGCAGTTTGGAAGTAAGAAACGCTTGAGAAACTCAAAATTTTCGCAGTTCTGAAGCTCGAAACTAATAACTAGAACGGCCTAGGGGAAAACTACACCTACCGTTGTAGTCGGGCGAGTTTCTACTTTCAGATGCAACAGAAATCATGCGGATTGGTCAATCCGTTCGCGAGATATGGCAGTTTGGAGGTAAGAAACGCTTGAGAAACTCAAAATTTGCGCCGTTCTGATGCTCGAAACGAATAACTGGAACGGCCTAGGGGAAAACTACACATACCGTTGTAATCGGGCGAGTTTCTACTTTCAGATGCAACAGAAATTTTGCGGATTGGTCAATCCGTTCGCGAGATATGGCAGTTTGGAGGTAAGAAACGCTTGAGAAACTCAAAATTTGCGCAGTTCTGATGCTTGAAACGAATAACTAGAACGGCCTAGGGGGAAAGTGCGCATACCGTTGTAATCGGGCGAGTTTCTACTTTCAGATGCAACAGAAATTTTGCGGATCGGTCAATCCGTTCGCGAGATATGGCAGTTTGGATGAAAGAAACGCTTGAGAAACTCAAAATTTTCGCAGTTCTGATGCTCGAAATGAATAACTGGAACGGCCTAGGGGAGAACTACACATACCGTTGTAATCGGGCGAGTTTCTACTTTCAGATGCAACAGAAATTTTGCGAATTGGTCAATCCGTTCGCGAGATATGGCAGTTTGGAGGTAAGAAACGCTTGAGAAACTCAAAATTTGCGCCGTTCTGATGCTCGAAACGAATAACTGGAACGGCCTAGGGGAAAACTACACATACCGTTGTAATCGGGCGAGTTTCTACTTTCAGATGCAACAGAAATTTTGCGGATTGGTCAATCCGTTCGCGAGATATGGCAGTTTGGAGGTAAGAAACGCTTGAGAAACTCAAAATTTGCGCAGTTCTGATGCTTGAAACGAATAACTAGAACGGCCTAGGGGGAAAGTGCGCATACCGTTGTAATCGGGCGAGTTTCTACTTTCAGATGCAACAGAAATTTTGCGGATCGGTCAATCCGTTCGCGAGATATGGCAGTTTGGATGAAAGAAACGATTGAGAAACTCAAAATTTTCGCAGTTCTGATGCTCGAAACGAATAACTGGAACGGCCTAGGGGAAAACTACACATACCGTTGTAATCGGGCGAGTTTCTACTTTCAGATGCAACAGAAATTTTGCGGATTGGTCGATCTGTTCGCGAGATATGTCAGTTTGGAAGAAGGAAACGCTTGAGAAACTCAAAATTTTCGCAGTTCTGATGCTCGAATCGAATGACGAGAACGGCCTAGGGGAAAACTACACATACCGTTGTAATCGGGCGAGTTTCTACTTTCAGATGCAACAGAAATTTTGCGGATTGGTCGATCTGTTCGCGAGATATGTCAGTTTGGAAGAAGGAAACGCTTGAGAAACTCAAAATTTTCGCAGTTCTGATGCTCGAATCGAATGACGAGAACGGCCTAGGGGAAAAGTGCGCATACCGTTGTAATCGGGCGAGTTTCTACTTTCAGAAGCAACAGAAATTTTGCGGATTTATCAATCCGTTCGCGAGATATGGCAGTTTGGAGGTAAGAAACGCTTGAGAAACTCAAAATTTTCGCAGTTCTGATGCTCGAAATGAATAACTGGAACGGCCTAGGGGAAAACTACACATACCGTTGTAATCGGGCGAGTTTCTACTTTCAGATGCAACAGAAATTTTGCGGATTGGTCAATCCGTTCGCGAGATATGGCAGTTTGGAGGTAAGAAACGCTTGAGAAACTCAAAATTTGCGCAGTTCTGATGCTTGAAACGAATAACTAGAACGGCCTAGGGGGAAAGTGCGCATACCGTTGTAATCGGGCGAGTTTCTACTTTCAGATGCAACAGAAATTTTGCGGATTGGTCGATCTGTTCGCGAGATATGGCAGTTTGGAAGTAGGAAACGCTTGAGAAACTCAAAATTTTCGCAGTTCTGATGCTCGAAACGAATGACGAGAACGGCCTAGGGGAAAAGTGCGCATACCGTTGTAATCGGGCGAGTTTCTACTTTCAGAAGCAACAGAAATTTTGCGGATTGATCAACCCGTTCGCGAGATATGGCAGTTTGGAGGTAAGAAACGCTTGAGAAACTCAAAATTTTCGCAGTTCTGATGCTCGAAATGAATAACTGGAACGGCCTAGGGGAGAACTACACATACCGTTGTAATCGGGCGAGTTTCTACTTTCAGATGCAACAGAAATTTTGCGAATTGGTCAATCCGTTCGCGAGATATGGCAGTTTGGAGGTAAGAAACGCTTGAGAATCTCAAAATTTTCGCAGTTCTGATGCTCGAAACGAATAACTAGAACGGCCCAGGGGAAAAGTACGCATACCGATATAATCGGGCGAGTTTCTACTTTCAGATGCAACAGAAATTTTGCGGATTGGTCGATCCGTTCGCGAGATGTGGCAGTTTGGAAGTAAGAAACGCTTGAGAAACTCAAAATTTTCGCAGTTCTGAAGCTCGAAACTAATAACTAGAACGGCCTAGGGGAAAACTACACCTACCGTTGTAGTCGGGCGAGTTTCTACTTTCAGATGCAACAGAAATCATGCGGATTGGTCAATCCGTTCGCGAGATATGGCAGTTTGGAGGTAAGAAACGCTTGAGAAACTCAAAATTTGCGCCGTTCTGATGCTCGAAACGAATAACTGGAACGGCCTAGGGGAAAACTACACATACCGTTGTAATCGGGCGAGTTTCTACTTTCAGATGCAACAGAAATTTTGCGGATTGGTCAATCCGTTCGCGAGATGTGGCAGTTTGGAAGTAAGAAACGCTTGAGAAACTCAAAATTTTCGCAGTTCTGAAGCTCGAAACTAATAACTAGAACGGCCTAGGGGAAAACTACACCTACCGTTGTAGTCGGGCGAGTTTCTACTTTCAGATGCAACAGAAATCATGCGGATTGGTCAATCCGTTCGCGAGATATGGCAGTTTGGAGGTAAGAAACGCTTGAGAAACTCAAAGTTTGCGCCGTTCTGATGCTCGAAACGAATAACTGGAACGGCCTAGGGGAAAACTACACATACCGTTGTAATCGGGCGAGTTTCTACTTTCAGATGCAACAGAAATTTTGCGGATTGGTCAATCCGTTCGCGAGATATGGCAGTTTGGAGGTAAGAAACGCTTGAGAAACTCAAAATTTGCGCAGTTCTGATGCTTGAAACGAATAACTAGAACGGCCTAGGGGGAAAGTGCGCATACCGTTGTAATCGGGCGAGTTTCTACTTTCAGATGCAACAGAAATTTTGCGGATCGGTCAATCCGTTCGCGAGATATGGCAGTTTGGATGTAAGAAACGATTGAGAAACTCAAAATTTTCGCAGTTCTGATGCTCGCAACGAATAACTGGAACGGCCTAGGGGAAAACTACACATACCGTTGTAATCGGGCGAGTCCTACTTTCAGATGCAACAGAAATTTTGCGGATTGGTCGATCTGTTCGCGAGATATGGCAGTTTGGAAGTAGGAAACGCTTGAGAAACTCAAAATTTTCGCAGTTCTGATGCTCGAATCGAATGACGAGAACGGCCTAGGGGAAAAGTGCGCATACCGTTGTAATCGGGCGAGTTTCTACTTTCAGAAGCAACAGAAATTTTGCGGATTTATCAATCCGTTCGCGAGATATGGCAGTTTGGAGGTAAGAAACGCTTGGGAAACTAAAAATTTGCGCAGTTCTGACGCTTGAAACGAATAACTAGAACGGCCTAGGGGCAAAGTGCGCATACCGTTGTAATCGGGCGAGTTTCTACTTTCAGATGCAACAGAAATTTTGCGGATCGGTCAATCCGTTCGCGAGATATGGCAGTTTGGATGTAAGAAACGATTGAGAAACTCAAAATTTTCGCAGTTCTGATGCTCGCAACTAATAACTGGAACGGCCTAGGGGAAAACTACACATACCGTTGTAATCGGGCGAGTCCTACTTTCAGATGCAACAGAAATTTTGCGGATTGGTCGATCTGTTCGCGAGATATGGCAGTTTGGAAGTAGGAAACGCTTGAGAAACTCAAAATTTTCGCAGTTCTGATGCTCGAATCGAATGACGAGAACGGCCTAGGGGAAAAGTGCGCATACCGTTGTAATCGGGCGAGTTTCTACTTTCAGAAGCAACAGAAATTTTGCGGATTGGTCGATCTGTTCGCGAGATATGGCAGTTTGGAAGTAGGAAACGCTTGAGAAACTCAAAATTTTCGCAGTTCTGATGCTCGAAACGAATGACGAGAACGGCCTAGGGGAAAAGTGCGCATACCGTTGTAATCGGGCGAGTTTCTACTTTCAGATGCAACAGAAATTTTGCGGATTGGTCAATCCGTTCGCGAGATATGGCAGTTTGGAGGTAAGAAACGCTTGAGAAACTCAAAATTTGCGCAGTTCTGATGCTCGAAATGAATAACTGGAACGGCCTAGGGGAAAACTACACATACCGTTGTAATCGGGCGAGTTTCTACTTTCAGATGCAACAGAAATTTTGCGGATTGGTCAATCCGTTCGCGAGATATGGCAGTTTGGAGGTAAGAAACGCTTGAGAAACTCAAAATTTGCGCAGTTCTGATGCTTGAAACGAATAACTAGAACGGCCTAGGGGCAAAGTGCGCATACCGTTGTAATCGGGCGAGTTTCTACTTTCAGATGCAACAGAAATTTTGCGGATCGGTCAATCCGTTCGCGAGATATGGCAGTTTGGATGTAAGAAACGATTGAGAAACTCAAAATTTTCGCAGTTCTGATGCTCGAAACGAATAACTGGAACGGCCTAGGGGAAAACTACACATACCGTTGTAATCGGGCGAGTTTCTACTTTCAGATGCAACAGAAATTTTGCGGATTGGTCAATCCGTTCGCGAGATATGGCAGTTTGGAGGTAAGAAACGCTTGAGAAACTCAAAATTTGCGCAGTTCTGATGCTTGAAATGAATAACTAGAACGGCCTAGGGGGAAAGTGCGCATACCGTTGTAATCGGGCGAGTTTCTACTTTCAGATGCAACAGAAATTTTGCGGATTGATCAATCCGTTCGCGAGATATGGCAGTTTGGAGATAAGAAACGCTTTAGAAACTCAATATTTTCGCAGTTCTGATGCTCGAAACGAATAACTAGAACGGCCCAGGGGAAAAGTGCGCATACCGTTGTAATCGGGCGAGTTTCTACTTTCAAATGCAACAGAAATTTTGCGGATTGGTCATTCCGTTCGCGAGATATGGCAGTTTGGAGGTAAGAAACGCTTGAGAAACTCAAAATTTTCGCAGTTCTGATTCTCGAAACGAATAACTGGAACGGTCTAGGGGAAAACTACACATACCGTTGTAATCAGGCGAGTTTCTACTTTCAGATGCAACAGAAATTTTGAGGATTGGTCAATCCGTTCGCGAGATGTGGCAGTTTGGATGTAAGAAACGCTTGAGAAACTCAAAATTTTCGCAGTTCTGATGCTCGAAACGGATAACTAGAACGGCCTAGGGGAAAAGTCCGCATACCTTCGTAATCGGGCGAGTTTCTACTTTTAGATGCAACCGAAATTATGCGGATTGGTCAATCCGTTCGCGAGATATGGCAGTTTGGAGGTAAGAAACGCTTGAGAAACTCAAAATTTGCGCAGTTCTGATGCTTGAAACGAATAACTAGAACGGCCTAGGGGGAAAGTGCGCATACCGTTGTAATCGGGCAAGTTTCTACTTTCAGATGCAACAGAAATTTTGCGGATCGGTCAATCCGTTCGCGAGATATGGCAGTTTGGATGTAAGAAACGATTGAGAAACTCAAAATTTTCGCAGTTCTGATGCTCGAAACGAATAACTGGAACGGCCTAGGGGAAAACTACACATACCGTTGTAATCGGGCGAGTTTCTACTTTCAAATGCAACAGAAATTTTGCGGATTGGTCAATCCGTTCGCGAGATATGGCAGTATGGAGGTAAGAAACGCTTGAGAAACTCAAAATTTTCGCAGTTCTGATTCTCGAAACGAATAACTGGAACGGTCTAGGGGAAAACTACACATACCGTTGTAATCAGGCGAGTTTCTACTTTCAGATGCAACAGAAATTTTGCGGATTGGTCAATCCGTTCGCGAGATGTGGCAGTTTGGATGTAAGAAACGCTTGAGAAACTCAAAATTTGCGCAGTTCTGATGCTTGAAACGAATAACTAGAACGGCCTAGGGGGAAAGTGCGCATACCGTTGTAATCGGGCGAGTTTCTACTTTCAAATGCAACAGGAATTTTGCGGATTGGTCAATCCGTTCGCGAGATATGGCAGTATGGAGGTAAGAAACGCTTGAGAAACTCAAAATTTTCGCAGTTCTGATTCTCGAAACGAATAACTGGAACGGTCTAGGGGAAAACTACACATACCTTTGTAATCAGGCGAGTTTCTACTTTCAGATGCAACAGAAATTTTGCGGATTGGTCAATCCGTTCGCGAGATGTGGCAGTTTGGATGTAAGAAACGCTTGAGAAACTCAAAATTTGCGCAGTTCTGATGCTTGAAACGAATAACTAGAACGGCCTAGGGGGAAAGTGCGCATACCGTTGTAATCGGGCGAGTTTCTACTTTCAGATGCAACAGAAATTTTGCGGATTGGTCGATCTGTTCGCGAGATATGGCAGTTTGGAGGTAAGAAACGCTTGAGAAACTCAAAATTTTCGCAGTTCTGATGCTCGAAGCGAATGACTAGAACGGCCTAGGGGAGAAGTACGCATACCGTTGTAATCGGGCGGGTTTCTACTTTCAGATGCAACAGAAATCATGCGGATCGGTCAATCCGTTCGCGAGATATGGCAGTTTGGATGTAAGAAACGCTTGAGAAACTCAAAATTTTCGCAGTTCTGATGCTCGAAACGAATAACTGGAACGGCCTAGGGGAAAACTACACATACCGTTGTAATCGGGCGAGTTTCTACTTTCAGATGCAACAGAAATTTTGCGGATTGGTCGATCTGTTCGCGAGATATGGCAGTTTGGAAGTAGGAAACGCTTGAGAAACTCAAAATTTTCGCAGTTCTGATGCTCGAAACGAATGACGAGAACGGCCTAGGGGAAAAGTGCGCATACCGTTGTAATCGGGCGAGTTTCTACTTTCAGAAGCAACAGAAATTTTGCGGATTTATCAATCCGTTCGCGAGACATGGCAGTTTGGAGGTAATAAACGCTTGAGAAACTCAAAATTTTCGCAGTTCTGATGCTCGAAATGAATAACTGGAACGGCCTAGGGGAAAACTACACATACCGTTGTAATCGGGCGAGTTTCTACTTTCAGATGCAACAGAAATTTTGCGGATTGGTCAATCCGTTCGCGAGATATGGCAGTTTGGAGGTAAGAAACGCTTGAGAAACTCAAAATTTGCGCAGTTCTGATGCTTGAAACGAATAACTAGAACGGCCTAGGGGCAAAGTGCGCATACCGTTGTAATCGGGCGAGTTTCTACTTTCAGATGCAACAGAAATTTTGCGGATCGGTCAATCCGTTCGCGAGATATGGCAGTTTGGATGTAAGAAACGATTGAGAAACTCAAAATTTTCGCAGTTCTGATGCTCGAAACGAATAACTGGAACGGCCTAGGGGAAAACTACACATACCGTTGTAATCGGGCGAGTTTCTACTTTCAGATGCAACAGAGATTTTGCGGATTGGTCGATCTGTTCGCGAGATATGGCGGTTTGGAAGTAGGAAACGCTTGAGAAACTCAAAATTTTCGCAGTTCTGATGCTCGAAACGAATGACGAGAACGGCCTAGGGGAAAAGTGCGCATACCGTTGTAATCGGGCGAGTTTCTGCTTTCAGAAGCAACAGAAATTTTGCGGATTTATCAATCCGTTCGCGAGATATGGCAGTTTGGAGGTAAGAAACGCTTGAGAAACTCAAAATTTTCGCAGTTCTGATGCTCGAAATGAATAACTGGAACGGCCTAGGGGAAAACTACACATACCGTTGTAATCGGGCGAGTTTCTACTTTCAGATGCAACAGAAATTTTGCGGATTGGTCAATCCGTTCGCGAGATATGGCAGTTTGGAGGTAAGAAACGCTTGAGAAACTCAAAATTTGCGCAGTTCTGATGCTTGAAACGAATAACTAGAACGGCCTAGGGGGAAAGTGCGCATACCGTTGTAATCGGGCGAGTTTCTACTTTCAGATGCAACAGAAATTTTGCGGATTGATCAATCCGTTCGCGAGATATGGCAGTTTGGAGATAAGAAACGCTTGAGAAACTCAATATTTTCGCAGTTCTGATGCTCGAAACGAATAACTAGAACGGCCCAGGGGAAAAGTGCGCATACCTTTGTAATCGGGCGAGTTTCTACTTTCAAATGCAACAGAAATTTTGCGGATTGGTCATTCCGTTCGCGAGATATGGCAGTTTGGAGGTAAGAAACGCTTGAGAAACTCAAAATTTTCGCAGTTCTGATTCTCGAAACGAATAACTGGAACGGTCTAGGGGAAAACTACACATACCGTTGTAATCAGGCGAGTTTCTACTTTCAGATGCAACAGAAATTTTGAGGATTGGTCAATCCGTTCGCGAGATGTGGCAGTTTGGATGTAAGAAACGCTTGAGAAACTCAAAATTTTCGCAGTTCTGATGCTCGAAACGGATAACTAGAACGGCCTAGGGGAAAAGTCCGCATACCTTTGTAATCGGGCGAGTTTCTACTTTTAGATGCAACCGAAATTATGCGGATTGGTCAATCCGTTCGCGAGATATGGCAGTTTGGAGGTAAGAAACGCTTGAGAAACTCAAAATTTGCGCAGTTCTGATGCTTGAAACGAATAACTAGAACGGCCTAGGGGGAAAGTGCGCATACCGTTGTAATCGGGCAAGTTTCTACTTTCAGATGCAACAGAAATTTTGCGGATCGGTCAATCCGTTCGCGAGATATGGCAGTTTGGATGTAAGAAACGATTGAGAAACTCAAAATTTTCGCAGTTCTGATGCTCGAAACGAATAACTGGAACGGCCTAGGGGAAAACTACACATACCGTTGTAATCGGGCGAGTTTCTACTTTCAAATGCAACAGAAATTTTGCGGATTGGTCAATCCGTTCGCGAGATATGGCAGTATGGAGGTAAGAAACGCTTGAGAAACTCAAAATTTTCGCAGTTCTGATTCTCGAAACGAATAACTGGAACGGTCTAGGGGAAAACTACACATACCGTTGTAATCAGGCGAGTTTCTACTTTCAGATGCAACAGAAATTTTGCGGATTGGTCAATCCGTTCGCGAGATGTGGCAGTTTGGATGTAAGAAACGCTTGAGAAACTCAAAATTTGCGCAGTTCTGATGCTTGAAACGAATAACTAGAACGGCCTAGGGGGAAAGTGCGCATACCGTTGTAATCGGGCGAGTTTCTACTTTCAAATGCAACAGGAATTTTGCGGATTGGTCAATCCGTTCGCGAGATATGGCAGTATGGAGGTAAGAAACGCTTGAGAAACTCAAAATTTTCGCAGTTCTGATTCTCGAAACGAATAACTGGAACGGTCTAGGGGAAAACTACACATACCGTTGTAATCAGGCGAGTTTCTACTTTCAGATGCAACAGAAATTTTGCGGATTGGTCAATCCGTTCGCGAGATGTGGCAGTTTGGATGTAAGAAACGCTTGAGAAACTCAAAATTTGCGCAGTTCTGATGCTTGAAACGAATAACTAGAACGGCCTAGGGGGAAAGTGCGCATACCGTTGTAATCGGGCGAGTTTCTACTTTCAGATGCAACAGAAATTTTGCGGATTGGTCGATCTGTTCGCGAGATATGGCAGTTTGGAGGTAAGAAACGCTTGAGAAACTCAAAATTTTCGCAGTTCTGATGCTCGAAACGAATGACTAGAACGGCCTAGGGGAGAAGTACGCATACCGTTGTAATCGGGCGGGTTTCTACTTTCAGATGCAACAGAAATCATGCGGATCGGTCAATCCGTTCGCGAGATATGGCAGTTTGGATGTAAGAAACGATTGAGAAACTCAAAATTTTCGCAGTTCTGATGCTCGAAACGAATAACTGGAACGGCCTAGGGGAAAACTATACATACCGTTGTAATCGGGCGAGTTTCTACTTTCAGATGCAACAGAAATTTTGCGGATCGGTCAATCCGTTCGCGAGATATGGCAGTTTGGATGTAAGAAACGATTGAGAAACTCAAAATTTTCGCAGTACTGATGCTCGAAACGAATAACTGGAACGGCCTAGGGGAAAACTACACATACCGTTGTAATCGGGCGAGTTTCTACTTTCAGATGCAACAGAAATTTTGCGGATTGGTCGATCTGTTCGCGAGATATGGCAGTTTGGAAGTAGGAAACGCTTGAGAAACTCAAAATTTTCGCAGTTCTGATGCTCGAAACGAATGACGAGAACGGCCTAGGGGAAAAGTGCGCATACCGTTGTAATCGGGCGAGTTTCTACTTTCAGAAGCAACAGAAATTTTGCGGATTTATCAATCCGTTCGCGAGACATGGCAGTTTGGAGGTAAGAAACGCTTGAGAAACTCAAAATTTTCGCAGTTCTGATGCTCGAAATGAATAACTGGAACGGCCTAGGGGAAAACTACACATACCGTTGTAATCGGGCGAGTTTCTACTTTCAGATGCAACAGAAATTTTGCGGATTGGTCAATCCGTTCGCGAGATATGGCAGTTTGGAGGTAAGAAACGCTTGAGAAACTCAAAATTTGCGCAGTTCTGATGCTTGAAACGAATAACTAGAACGGCCTAGGGGCAAAGTGCGCATACCGTTGTAATCGGGCGAGTTTCTACTTTCAAATGCAACAGAAATTTTGCGGATTGGTCATTCCGTTCGCGAGATATGGCAGTTTGGAGGTAAGAAACGCTTGAGAAACTCAAAATTTTCGCAGTTCTGATTCTCGAAACGAATAACTGGAACGGTCTAGGGGAAAACTACACATACCGTTGTAATCAGGCGAGTTTCTACTTTCAGATGCAACAGAAATTTTGAGGATTGGTCAATCCGTTCGCGAGATGTGGCAGTTTGGATGTAAGAAACGCTTGAGAAACTCAAAATTTTCGCAGTTCTGATGCTCGAAACGGATAACTAGAACGGCCTAGGGGAAAAGTCCGCATACCTTTGTAATCGGGCGAGTTTCTACTTTTAGATGCAACCGAAATTATGCGGATTGGTCAATCCGTTCGCGAGATATGGCAGTTTGGAGGTAAGAAACGCTTGAGAAACTCAAAATTTGCGCAGTTCTGATGCTCGAAACGAATAACTAGAACGGCCTAGGGGGAAAGTGCGCATACCGTTGTAATCGGGCAAGTTTCTACTTTCAGATGCAACAGAAATTTTGCGGATCGGTCAATCCGTTCGCGAGATATGGCAGTTTGGATGTAAGAAACGCTTGAGAAACTCAAAATTTGCGCAGTTCTGATGCTTGAAACGAATAACTAGAACGGCCTAGGGGGAAAGTGCGCATACCGTTGTAATCGGGCGAGTTTCTACTTTCAGATGCAACAGAAATTTTGCGGATCGGTCAATCCGTTCGCGAGATATGGCAGTTTGGATGTAAGAAACGATTGAGAAACTCAAAATTTTCGCAGTTCTGATGCTCGAAACGAATAACTGGAACGGCCTAGGGGAAAACTACACATACCGTTGTAATCGGGCGAGTTTCTACTTTCAGATGCAACAGAAATTTTGCGGATTGGTCAATCCGTTCGCGAGATATGGCAGTTTGGAGGTAAGAAACGCTTGAGAAACTCAAAATTTGCGCAGTTCTGATGCTTGAAACGAATAACTAGAACGGCCTAGGGGGAAAGTGCGCATACCGTTGTAATCGGGCGAGTTTCTACTTTCAGATGCAACAGAAATTTTGCGGATTGATCAATCCGTTCGCGAGATATGGCAGTTTGGAGATAAGAAACGCTTTAGAAACTCAATATTTTCGCAGTTCTGATGCTCGAAACGAATAACTAGAACGGCCCAGGGGAAAAGTGCGCATACCGTTGTAATCGGGCGAGTTTCTACTTTCAAATGCAACAGAAATTTTGCGGATTGGTCATTCCGTTCGCGAGATATGGCAGTTTGGAGGTAAGAAACGCTTGAGAAACTCAAAATTTTCGCAGTTCTGATTCTCGAAACGAATAACTGGAACGGTCTAGGGGAAAACTACACATACCGTTGTAATCAGGCGAGTTTCTACTTTCAGATGCAACAGAAATTTTGAGGATTGGTCAATCCGTTCGCGAGATGTGGCAGTTTGGATGTAAGAAACGCTTGAGAAACTCAAAATTTTCGCAGTTCTGATGCTCGAAACGGATAACTAGAACGGCCTAGGGGAAAAGTCCGCATACCTTTGTAATCGGGCGAGTTTCTACTTTTAGATGCAACAGAAATTATGCGGATTGGTCAATCCGTTCGCGAGATATGGCCGTTTGGATGTAAGAAACGCTTGAGAAACTCAAAATTTTCGCAGTTCTGATGCTCGAAACGAATAACTAGAACGGCCTAGGGGAAAAGTGCGCATACCGTTGTAATCGGGCGAGTTTCTACTTTCAGATGCTACAGAAATTTTGCGGATCGGTCAATCCGTTCGCGAGATATGGCAGTTTGGATGTAAGAAACGATTGAGAAACTCAAAATTTTCGCAGTTCTGATGCTCGAAACGAATAACTGGAACGGCCTAGGGGAAAACTACACATACCGTTGTAATCGGGCGAGTTTCTACTTTCAGATGCAACAGAAATTTTGCGGATTGGTCAATCCGTTCGCGATATGTGGCAGTTTGGAGGTAAGAAACGCGTGAGAAACTCAAAATTTTCGCAGTTCTGATGCTCGAAACGAATAACTAGAACGGCCTAGGGGAAAAGTACGCATACCGATGTAATCGGGCGAGTTTCTACTTTCAGATGCAACAGAAATTTTGCGGATTGGTCGATCTGTTCGCGAGATATGGCAGTTTGGAAGTAGGAAACGCTTGAGAAACTCAAAATTTTCGCAGTTCTGATGCTCGAAACGAATGACGAGAACGGCCTAGGGGAGAACTACACATACCGTTGTAATCGGGCGAGTTTCTACTTTCAGATGCAACAGAAATTTTGCGGATTGTTCAATCCGTTCGCGAGATATGGCAGTTTGGAGGTAAGAAACGCTTGAGAAACTCAAAATTTTCGCAGTTCTGATGCTCGAAACGAATAACTGGGACGGCCTTGGGGAAAACTACACATACCGTTGTAATCGGGCGAGTTTCTACTTTCAGATGCAACAGAAATTTTGCGGATTGGTCGATCTGTTCGCGAGATATGGCAGTTTGGAAGTAGGAAACGCTTGAGAAACTCAAAATTTTTTCGCAGTTCTGATGCTCGAATCGAATGACGAGCACGGCCTAGGGGAAAAGTGCGCATACCGTTGTAATCGGGCGAGTTTCTACTTTCAGATGCAACAGAAATTTTGCGGATTGGTCAATCCGTTCGCGAGATGTGGCAGTTTGGATGTAAGAAACGCTTGAGAAACTCAAAATTTGCGCAGTTCTGATGCTTGAAACGAATAACTAGAACGGCCTAGGGGGAAAGTGCGCATACCGTTGTAATCGGGCGAGTTTCTACTTTCAAATGCAACAGAAATTTTGCGGATTGGTCAATCCGTTCGCGAGATATGGCAGTTTGGAGGTAAGAAACGCTTGAGAAACTCAAAATTTTCGCAGTTCTGATTCTCGAAACGAATAACTGGAACGGTCTAGGGGAAAACTACACATACCGTTGTAATCAGGCGAGTTTCTACTTTCAGATGCAACAGAAATTTTGCGGATTGGTCAATCCGTTCGCGAGATGTGGCAGTTTGGATGTAAGAAACGCTTGAGAAACTCAAAATTTGCGCAGTTCTGATGCTTGAAACGAATAACTAGAACGGCCTAGGGGGAAAGTGCGCATACCGTTGTAATCGGGCGAGTTTCTACTTTCAGATGCAACAGAAATTTTGCGGATTGGTCGATCTGTTCGCGAGATATGGCAGTTTGGAGGTAAGAAACGCTTGAGAAACTCAAAATTTTCGCAGTTCTGATTCTCGAAACGAATAACTGGAACGGTATAGGGGAAAACTACACATACCGTTGTAACCAGGCGAGTTTCTACTTTCAGATGCAACAGAAATTTTGCGGATTGGTCAATCCGTTCGCGAGATGTGGCAGTTTGGATGTAAGAAACGCTTGAGAAACTCAAAATTTGCGCAGTTCTGATGCTTGAAACGAATAACTAGAACGGCCTAGGGGGAAAGTGCGCATACCGTTGTAATCGGGCGAGTTTCTACTTTCAGATGCAACAGAAATTTTGCGGATTGGTCGATCTGTTCGCGAGATATGGCAGTTTGGAGGTAAGAAACGCTTGAGAAACTCAAAATTTTCGCAGTTCTGATGCTCGAAACGAATGACTAGAACGGCCTAGGGGAGAAGTACGCATACCGTTGTAATCGGGCGGGTTTCTACTTTCAGATGCAACAGAAACCATGCGGATCGGTCAATCCGTTCGCGAGATATGGCAGTTTGGATGTAAGAAACGATTGAGAAACTCAAAATTTTCGCAGTTCTGATGCTCGAAACGAATAACTGGAACGGCCTAGGGGAAAACTACACATACCGTTGTAATCGGGCGAGTTTCTACTTTCAGATGCAACAGTAATTTTGCGGATCGCTCAATCCGTTCGCGAGATATGGCAGTTTGGATGTAAGAAACGATTGAGAAACTCAAAATTTTCGCCGTTCTGATGCTCGAAACGTATAACTGGAACGGCCTAGGGGAAAACTACACATACCGTTGTAATCGGGCGAGTTTCTACTTTCAGATGCAACAGAAATTTTGCGGATTGGTCGATCTGTTCGCGAGATATGGCAGTTTGGAAGTAGGAAACGCTTGAGAAACTCAAAATCTTAGCAGTTCTGATGCCCGAAACGAATGACGAGAACGGCCTAGGGGAAAAGTGCGCATACCGTTGTAATCGGGCGAGTTTCTGCTTTCAGAAGCAACAGAAATTTTGCGGATTTATCAATCCGTTCGCGAGATATGGCAGTTTGGAGGTAAGAAACGCTTGAGAAACTCAAAATTTGCGCAGTTCTGATGCTTGAAACGAATAACTAGAACGGCCTAGGGGGAAAGTGCGCATACCGTTGTAATCGGGCGAGTTTCTACTTTCAGATGCAACAGAAATTTTGCGGATTGATCAATCCGTTCGCGAGATATGGCAGTTTGGAGATAAGAAACGCTTTAGAAACTCAATATTTTCGCAGTTCTGATGCTCGAAACGAATAACTAGAACGGCCCAGGGGAAAAGTGCGCATACCGTTATAATCGGGCGAGTTTCTACTTTCAAATGCAACAGAAATTTTGCGGATTGGTCATTCCGTTCGCGAGATATGGCAGTTTGTAGGTAAGAAACGCTTGAGAAACTCAAAATTTTCGCAGTTCTGATTCTCGAAACGAATAACTGGAACGGTCTAGGGGAAAACTACACATACCGTTGTAATCAGGCGAGTTTCTACTTTCAGATGCAACAGAAATTTTTAGGATTGGTCAATCCGTTCGCGAGATGTGGCAGTTTGGATGTAAGAAACGCTTGAGAAACTCAAAATTTTCGCAGTTCTGATGCTCGAAACGGATAACTAGAACGGCCTAGGGGAAAAGTCCGCATACCTTTGTAATCGGGCGAGTTTCTACTTTTAGATGCAACAGAAATTATGCGGATTGGTCAATCCGTTCGCGAGATATGGCCGTTTGGATGTAAGAAACGCTTGAGAAACTCAAAATTTTCGCAGTTCTGATGCTCGAAACGAATAACTAGAACGGCCTAGGGGAAAAGTGCGCATACCGTTGAAATCGGGCGAGTTTCTACTTTCAGATGCTACAGAAATTTTGCGGATCGGTCAATCCGTTCGCGAGATATGGCAGTTTGGATGTAAGAAACGATTGAGAAACTCAAAATTTTCGCAGTTCTGATGCTCGAAACGAATAACTGGAACGGCCTAGGGGAAAACTACACATACCGTTGTAATCGGGCGAGTTTCTACTTTCAGATGCAACAGAAATTTTGCGGATTGGTCAATCCGTTCGCGATATGTGGCAGTTTGGAGGTAAGAAACGCTTGAGAAACTCAAAATTTTCGCAGTTCTGATGCTCGAAACGAATAACTAGAACGGCCTAGGGGAAAAGTACGCATACCGATGTAATCGGGCGAGTTTCTACTTTTAGTTGCAACAGAAATTTTGCGGATTGGTCGATCTGTTCGCGAGATATGGCAGTTTGGAAGTAGGAAACGCTTGAGAAACTCAAAATTTTCGCAGTTCTGATGCTCGAAACGAATGACGAGAACGGCCTAGGGGAGAACTACACATACCGTTGTAATCGGGCGAGTTTCTACTTTCAGATGCAACAGAAATTTTGCGGATTGGTCGATCTGTTCGCGAGATATGGCAGTTTGGAAGTAGGAAACGCTTGAGAAACTCAAAATTTTTTCGCAGTTCTGATGCTCGAATCGAATGACGAGCACGGCCTAGGGGAAAAGTGCGCATACCGTTGTAATCGGGCGAGTTTCTACTTTCAGAAGCAACAGAAATTTTGCGGATTTATCAATCCGTTCGCGAGATATGGCAGTTTGGAGGTAAGAAACGCTTGAGAAACTCAAAATTTGCGCAGTTCTGATGCTTGAAACGAATAACTAGAACGGCCTCGGGGGAAAGTGCGCACACCGTTGTAATCGGGCGAGTTTCTACTTTCAGATGCAACAGAAATTTTGCGGATCGGTCAATCCGTTCGCGAGATATGGCAGTTTGGATGTAAGAAACGATTGAGAAACTCAAAATTTTCGCAGTTCTGATGCTCGAAACGAATAACTGGAACGGCCTAGGGGAAAACTACACATACCGTTGTAATCGGGCGAGTTTCTACTTTCAGAAGCAACAGAAATTTTGCGGATTTATCAATCCGTTCGCGAGATATGGCAGTTTGGAGGTAAGAAACGCTTGAGAAACTAAAAATTTGCGCAGTTCTGATGCTTGAAACGAATAACTAGAACGGCCTAGTGGCAAAGTGCGCATACCGTTGTAATCGGGCGAGTTTCTACTTTCAAATGCAACAGAAATTTTGCGGATTGGTCATTCCGTTCGCGAGATATGGCAGTTTGGAGGTAAGAAACGCTTGAGAAACTCAAAATTTTCGCAGTTCTGATTCTCGAAACGAATAACTGGAACGGTCTAGGGGAAAACTACACATACCGTTGTAATCAGGCGAGTTTCTACTTTCAGATGCAACAGAAATTTTTAGGATTGGTCGATCTGTTCGCGAGATATGGCAGTTTGGAAGTAGGAAACGCTTGAGAAACTCAAAATTTTCGCAGTTCTGATGCTCGAATCGAATGACGAGAACGGCCTAGGGGAAAAGTGCGCATACCGTTGTAATCGGGCGAGTTTCTACTTTCAGAAGCAACAGAAATTTTGCGGATTTATCAATCCGTTCGCGAGATATGGCAGTTTGGAGGTACGAAACGCTTGAGAAACTCAAAATTTTCGCAGTTCTGATGCTCGAAATGAATAACTGGAACGGCCTAGGGGGAAAGTGCGCATACCGTTGTAATCGGGCGAGTTTCTACTTTCAGATGCAACAGAAATTTTGCGGATTGGTCGATCTGTTCGCGAGATATGGCAGTTTGGAAGTAGGAAACGCTTGAGAAACTCAAAATTTTCGCAGTTCTGATGCTCGAATCGAATGACGAGAACGGCCTAGGGGCAAAGTGCGCATACCGTTGTAATCGGGCGAGTTTCTACTTTCAAATGCAACAGAAATTTTGCGGATTGGTCATTCCGTTCGCGAGATATGGCAGTTTGGAGGTAAGAAACGCTTGAGAAACTCAAAATTTTCGCAGTTCTGATTCTCGAAACGAATAACTGGAACGGTCTAGGGGAAAACTACACATACCGTTGTAATCAGGCGAGTTTCTACTTTCAGATGCAACAGAAATTTTTAGGATTGGTCAATCCGTTCGCGAGATGTGGCAGTTTGGATGTAAGAAACGCTTGAGAAACTCAAAATTTTCGCAGTTCTGATGCTCGAAACGGATAACTAGAACGGCCTAGGGGAAAACTACACATACCGTTGTAATCGGGCGAGTTTCTACTTTCAGATGCAACAGAAATTTTGCGGATTGGTCAATCCGTTCGCGAGATATGGCAGTTTGGAGGTAAGACACGCTTGAGAAACTCAAAATTTGCGCAGTTCTGATGCTTGAAACGAATAACTAGAACGGCCTAGGGGGAAAGTGCGCATACCGTTGTAATCGGGCGAGTTTCTACTTTCAGATGCAACAGAAATTTTGCGGATTGGTCGATCTGTTCGCGAGATATGGCAGTTTGGAAGTAGGAAACGCTTGAGAAACTCAAAATTTTTTCGCAGTTCTGATGCTCGAATCGAATGACGAGCACGGCCTAGGGGAAAAGTGCGCATACCGTTGTAATCGGGCGAGTTTCTACTTTCAGAAGCAACAGAAATTTTGCGGATTTATCAATCCGTTCGCGAGATATGGCAGTTTGGAGGTAAGAAACGCTTGAGAAACTCAAAATTTGCGCAGTTCTGATGCTTGAAACGAATAACTAGAACGGCCTCGGGGGAAAGTGCGCACACCGTTGTAATCGGGCGAGTTTCTACTTTCAGATGCAACAGAAATTTTGCGGATCGGTCAATCCGTTCGCGAGATATGGCAGTTTGGATGTAAGAAACGATTGAGAAACTCAAAATTTTCGCAGTTCTGATGCTCGAAACGAATAACTGGAACGGCCTAGGGGAAAACTACACATACCGTTGTAATCGGGCGAGTTTCTACTTTCAGAAGCAACAGAAATTTTGCGGATTTATCAATCCGTTCGCGAGATATGGCAGTTTGGAGGTAAGAAACGCTTGAGAAACTAAAAATTTGCGCAGTTCTGATGCTTGAAACGAATAACTAGAACGGCCTAGTGGCAAAGTGCGCATACCGTTGTAATCGGGCGAGTTTCTACTTTCAAATGCAACAGAAATTTTGCGGATTGGTCATTCCGTTCGCGAGATATGGCAGTTTGGAGGTAAGAAACGCTTGAGAAACTCAAAATTTTCGCAGTTCTGATTCTCGAAACGAATAACTGGAACGGTCTAGGGGAAAACTACACATACCGTTGTAATCAGGCGAGTTTCTACTTTCAGATGCAACAGAAATTTTTAGGATTGGTCGATCTGTTCGCGAGATATGGCAGTTTGGAAGTAGGAAACGCTTGAGAAACTCAAAATTTTCGCAGTTCTGATGCTCGAATCGAATGACGAGAACGGCCTAGGGGAAAAGTGCGCATACCGTTGTAATCGGGCGAGTTTCTACTTTCAGAAGCAACAGAAATTTTGCGGATTTATCAATCCGTTCGCGAGATATGGCAGTTTGGAGGTACGAAACGCTTGAGAAACTCAAAATTTTCGCAGTTCTGATGCTCGAAATGAATAACTGGAACGGCCTAGGGGGAAAGTGCGCATACCGTTGTAATCGGGCGAGTTTCTACTTTCAGATGCAACAGAAATTTTGCGGATTGGTCGATCTGTTCGCGAGATATGGCAGTTTGGAAGTAGGAAACGCTTGAGAAACTCAAAATTTTCGCAGTTCTGATGCTCGAATCGAATGACGAGAACGGCCTAGGGGCAAAGTGCGCATACCGTTGTAATCAGGCGAGTTTCTACTATCAGATGCAACCGAAATTATGCGGATTGGTCAATCCGTTCGCGAGATATGGCAGTTTGGAGGTAAGAAACGCTTGAGAAACTCAAAATTTGCGCAGTTCTGATGCTTGAAACGAATAACTAGAACGGCCTAGGGGGAAAGTGCGCATACCGTTGTAATCGGGCGAGTTTCTACTTTCAGATGCAACAGAAATTTTGCGGATCGGTCAATCCGTTCGCGAGATATGGCAGTTTGGATGTAAGAAACGATTGAGAAACTCAAAATTTTCGCAGTTCTGATGCTCGAAACGAATAACTGGAACGGCCTAGGGGAAAACTACACATACCGTTGTAATCGGGCGAGTTTCTACTTTCAAATGCAACAGAAATTTTGCGGATTGGTCAATCCGTTCGCGAGATATGGCAGTATGGAGGTAAGAAACGCTTGAGAAACTCAAAATTTTCGCAGTTCTGATTCTCGAAACGAATAACTGGAACGGTCTAGGGGAAAACTACACATACCGTTGTAATCAGGCGAGTTTCTACTTTCAGATGCAACAGAAATTTTGCGGATTGGTCAATCCGTTCGCGAGATGTGGCAGTTTGGATGTAAGAAACGCTTGAGAAACTCAAAATTTGCGCAGTTCTGATGCTTGAAACGAATAACTAGAACGGCCTAGGGGGAAAGTGCGCATACCGTTGTAATCGGGCGAGTTTCTACTTTCAAATGCAACAGAAATTTTGCGGATTGGTCAATCCGTTCGCGAGATATGGCAGTATGGAGGTAAGAAACGCTTGAGAAACTCAAAATTTTCGCAGTTCTGATTCTCGAAACGAATAACTGGAACGGTCTAGGGGAAAACTACACATACCGTTGTAATCAGGCGAGTTTCTACTTTCAGATGCAACAGAAATTTTGCGGATTGGTCAATCCGTTCGCGAGATGTGGCAGTTTGGATGTAAGAAACGCTTGAGAAACTCAAAATTTTCGCAGTTCTGATGCTCGAAACGAATGACTAGAACGGCCTAGGGGAGAAGTACGCATACCGTTGTAATCGGGCGGGTTTCTACTTTCAGATGCAACAGAAATCATGCGGATCGGTCGATCTGTTCGCGAGATATGGCAGTTTGGAGGTAAGAAACGCTTGAGAAACTCAAAATTTTCGCAGTTCTGATTCTCGAAACGAATAACTGGAACGGTCTAGGGGAAAACTACACATACCGTTGTAATCAGGCGAGTTTCTACTTTCAGATGCAACAGAAATTTTGCGGATTGGTCAATCCGTTCGCGAGATGTGGCAGTTTGGATGTAAGAAACGCTTGAGAAACTCAAAATTTGCGCAGTTCTGATGCTTGAAACGAATAACTAGAACGGCCTAGGGGGAAAGTGCGCATACCGTTGTAATCGGGCGAGTTTCTACTTTCAGATGCAACAGAAATTTTGCGGATTGGTCGTTCTGTTCGCGAGATATGGCAGTTTGGAAGTAGGAAACGCTTGAGAAACTCAAACTTTTCGCAGTTCTGATGCTCGAATCGAATGACGAGAACGGCCTAGGGGAAAAGTGCGCATACCGTTGTAATCGGGCGAGTTTCTACTTTCAGATGCAACAGAAATTTTGCGGATTGGTCAATCCGTTCGCGAGATGTGGCAGTTTGGATGTAAGAAACGCTTGAGAAACTCAAAATTTGCGCAGTTCTGATGCTTGAAACGAATAACTAGAACGGCCTAGGGGGAAAGTGCGCATACCGTTGTAATCAGGCGAGTTTCTACTTTCAGATGCAACAGAAATTTTGCGGATTGGTCAATCCGTTCGCGAGATGTGGCAGTTTGGATGTAAGAAACGCTTGAGAAACTCAAAATTTGCGCAGTTCTGATGCTTGAAACGAATAACTAGAACGGCCTAGGGGGAAAGTGCGCATACCGTTGTAATCGGGCGAGTTTCTACTTTCAAATGCAACAGAAATTTTGCGGATTGGTCAATCCGTTCGCGAGATATGGCAGTTTGGAGGTAAGAAACGCTTGAGAAACTCAAAATTTTCGCAGTTCTGATTCTCGAAACGAATAACTGGAACGGTCTAGGGGAAAACTACACATACCGTTGTAATCAGGCGAGTTTCTACTTTCAGATGCAACAGAAATTTTGCGGATTGGTCAATCCGTTCGCGAGAAGTGGCAGTTTGGATGTAAGAAACGCTTGAGAAACTCAAAATTTGCGCAGTTCTGATGCTTGAAACGAATAACTAGAACGGCCTAGGGGGAAAGTGCGCATACCGTTGTAATCGGGCGAGTTTCTACTTTCAGATGCAACAGAAATTTTGCGGATTGGTCGATCTGTTCGCGAGATATGGCAGTTTGGAGGTAAGAAACGCTTGAGAAACTCAAAATTTTCGCAGTTCTGATTCTCGAAACGAATAACTGGAACGGTCTAGGGGAAAACTACACATACCGTTGTAATCAGGCGAGTTTCTACTTTCAGATGCAACAGAAATTTTGCGGATTGGTCAATCCGTTCGCGAGATGTGGCAGTTTGGATGTAAGAAACGCTTGAGAAACTCAAAATTTGCGCAGTTCTGATGCTTGAAACGAATAACTAGAACGGCCTAGGGGGAAAGTGCGCATACCGTTGTAATCGGGCGAGTTTCTACTTTCAGATGCAACAGAAATTTTGCGGATTGGTCGATCTGTTCGCGAGATATGGCAGTTTGGAGGTAAGAAACGCTTGAGAAACTCAAAATTTTCGCAGTTCTGATGCTCGAAACGAATGACTAGAACGGCCTAGGGGAGAAGTACGCATACCGTTGTAATCGGGCGGGTTTCTACTTTCAGATGCAACAGAAATCATGCGGATCGGTCAATCCGTTCGCGAGATATGGCAGTTTGGATGTAAGAAACGATTGAGAAACTCAAAATTTTCGCAGTTCTGATGCTCGAAACGAATAACTGGAACGGCCTAGGGGAAAACTACACATACCGTTGTAATCGGGCGAGTTTCTACTTTCAGATGCAACAGAAATTTTGCGGATCGGTCAATCCGTTCGCGAGATATGGCAGTTTGGATGTAAGAAACGATTGAGAAACTCAAAATTTTCGCCGTTCTGATGCTCGAAACGTATAACTGGAACGGCCTAGGGGAAAACTACACATACCGTTGTAATCGGGCGAGTTTCTACTTTCAGATGCAACAGAAATTTTGCGGATTGGTCGATCTGTTCGCGAGATATGGCAGTTTGGAAGTAGGAAACGCTTGAGAAACTCAAAATCTTAGCAGTTCTGATGCTCGAAACGAATGACGAGAACGGCCTAGGGGAAAAGTGCGCATACCGTTGTAATCGGGCGAGTTTCTGCTTTCAGAAGCAACAGAAATTTTGCGGATTTATCAATCCGTTCGCGAGATATGGCAGTTTGGAGGTAAGAAACGCTTGAGAAACTCAAAATTTGCGCAGTTCTGATGCTTGAAACGAATAACTAGAACGGCCTAGGGGGAAAGTGCGGATACCGTTGTAATCGGGCGAGATTCTACTTTCAGATGCAACAGAAATTTTGCGGATTGATCAATCCGTTCGCGAGATATGGCAGTTTGGAGATAAGAAACGCTTTAGAAACTCAATATTTTCGCAGTTCTGATGCTCGAAACGAATAACTAGAACGGCCCAGGGGAAAAGTGCGCATACCGTTGTAATCGGGCGAGTTTCTACTTTCAAATGCAACAGAAATTTTGCGGATTGGTCATTCCGTTCGCGAGATATGGCAGTTTGGAGGTAAGAAACGCTTGAGAAACTCAAAATTTTCGCAGTTCTGATTCTCGAAACGAATAACTGGAACGGTCTAGGGGAAAACTACACATACCGTTGTAATCAGGCGAGTTTCTACTTTCAGATGCAACAGAAATTTTTAGGATTGGTCAATCCGTTCGCGAGATGTGGCAGTTTGGATGTAAGAAACGCTTGAGAAACTCAAAATTTTCGCAGTTCTGATGCTCGAAACGGATAACTAGAACGGCCTAGGGGAAAAGTCCGCATACCTTTGTAATCGGGCGAGTTTCTACTTTTAGATGCAACAGAAATTATGCGGATTGGTCAATCCGTTCGCGAGATATGGCCGTTTGGATGTAAGAAACGCTTGAGAAACTCAAAATTTTCGCAGTTCTGATGCTCGAAACGAATAACTAGAACGGCCTAGGGGAAAAGTGCGCATACCGTTGTAATCGGGCGAGTTTCTACTTTCAGATGCTACAGAAATTTTGCGGATCGGTCAATCCGTTCGCGAGATATGGCAGTTTGGATGTAAGAAACGATTGAGAAACTCAAAATTTTCGCAGTTCTAATGCTCGAAACGAATAACTGGAACGGCCTAGGGGAAAACTACACATACCGTTGTAATCGGGCGAGTTTCTACTTTCAGATGCAACAGAAATTTTGCGGATTGGTCAATCCGTTCGCGATATGTGGCAGTTTGGAGGTAAGAAACGCTTGAGAAACTCAAAATTTTCGCAGTTCTGATGCTCGAAACGAATAACTAGAACGACCTAGGGGAAAAGTACGCATACCGATGTAATCGGGCGAGTTTCTACTTTCAGATGCAACAGAAATCATGCGGATCGGTCAATCCGTTCGCGAGATATGGCAGTTTGGATGTAAGAAACGATTGAGAAACTCAAAATTTTCGCAGTTCTGATGCTCGAAACGAATAACTGGAACGGCCTAGGGGAAAACTACACATACCGTTGTAATCGGGCGAGTTTCTACTTTCAGATGCAACAGAAATTTTGCGGATCGGTCAATCCGTTCGCGAGATATGGCAGTTTGGATGTAAGAAACGATTGAGAAACTCAAAATTTTCGCCGTTCTGATGCTCGAAACGTATAACTGGAACGGCCTAGGGGAAAACTACACATACCGTTGTAATCGGGCGAGTTTCTACTTTCAGATGCAACAGAAATTTTGCGGATTGGTCGATCTGTTCGCGAGATATGGCAGTTTGGAAGTAGGAAACGCTTGAGAAACTCAAAATCTTAGCAGTTCTGATGCTCGAAACGAATGACGAGAACGGCCTAGGGGAAAAGTGCGCATACCGTTGTAATCGGGCGAGTTTCTGCTTTCAGAAGCAACAGAAATTTTGCGGATTTATCAATCCGTTCGCGAGATATGGCAGTTTGGAGGTAAGAAACGCTTGAGAAACTCAAAATTTGCGCAGTTCTGATGCATGAAACGAATAACTAGAACGGCCTAGGGGGAAAGTGCGCATACCGTTGTAATCGGGCGAGATTCTACTTTCAGATGCAACAGAAATTTTGCGGATTGATCAATCCGTTCGCGAGATATGGCAGTTTGGAGATAAGAAACGCTTGAGAAACTCAAAATTTTCGCAGTTCTGATGCTCGAAACGAATAACTAGAACGGCCTAGGGGAAAAGTACGCATACCGATGTAATCGGGCGAGTTTCTACTTTCAGATGCAACAGAAATCATGCGGATCGGTCAATCCGTTCGCGAGATATGGCAGTTTGGATGTAAGAAACGATTGAGAAACTCAAAATTTTCGCAGTTCTGATGCTCGAAACGAATAACTGGAACGGCCTAGGGGAAAACTACACATACCGTTGTAATCGGGCGAGTTTCTACTTTCAGATGCAACAGAAATTTTGCGGATCGGTCAATCCGTTCGCGAGATATGGCAGTTTGGATGTAAGAAACGATTGAGAAACTCAAAATTTTCGCCGTTCTGATGCTCGAAACGTATAACTGGAACGGCCTAGGGGAAAACTACACATACCGTTGTAATCGGGCGAGTTTCTACTTTCAGATGCAACAGAAATTTTGCGGATTGGTCGATCTGTTCGCGAGATATGGCAGTTTGGAAGTAGGAAACGCTTGAGAAACTCAAAATCTTAGCAGTTCTGATGCTCGAAACGAATGACGAGAACGGCCTAGGGGAAAAGTGCGCATACCGTTGTAATCGGGCGAGTTTCTGCTTTCAGAAGCAACAGAAATTTTGCGGATTTATCAATCCGTTCGCGAGATATGGCAGTTTGGAGGTAAGAAACGCTTGAGAAACTCAAAATTTGCGCAGTTCTGATGCATGAAACGAATAACTAGAACGGCCTAGGGGGAAAGTGCGCATACCGTTGTAATCGGGCGAGATTCTACTTTCAGATGCAACAGAAATTTTGCGGATTGATCAATCCGTTCGCGAGATATGGCAGTTTGGAGATAAGAAACGCTTTAGAAACTCAATATTTTCGCAGTTCTGATGCTCGAAACGAATAACTAGAACGGCCCAGGGGAAAAGTGCGCATACCGTTGTAATCGGGCGAGTTTCTACTTTCAAATGCAACAGAAATTTTGCGGATTGGTCATTCCGTTCGCGAGATATGGCAGTTTGGAGGTAAGAAACGCTTGAGAAACTCAAAATTTTCGCAGTTCTGATTCTCGAAACGAATAACTGGAACGGTCTAGGGGAAAACTACACATACCGTTGTAATCAGGCGAGTTTCTACTTTCAGATGCAACAGAAATTTTTAGGATTGGTCAATCCGTTCGCGAGATGTGGCAGTTTGGATGTAAGAAACGCTTGAGAAACTCAAAATTTTCGCAGTTCTGAAGCTCGAAACGGATAACTAGAACGGCCTAGGGGAAAAGTCCGCATACCTTTGTAATCGGGCGAGTTTCTACTTTTAGATGCAACAGAAATTATGCGGATTGGTCAATCCGTTCGCGAGATATGGCCGTTTGGATGTAAGAAACGCTTGAGAAACTCAAAATTTTCGCAGTTCTGATGCTCGAAACGAATAACTAGAACGGCCTAGGGGAAAAGTGCGCATACCGTTGTAATCGGGCGAGTTTCTACTTTCAGATGCTACAGAAATTTTGCGGATCGGTCAATCCGTTCGCGAGATATGGCAGTTTGGATGTAAGAAACGATTGAGAAACTCAAAATTTTCGCAGTTCTGATGCTCGAAACGAATAACTGGAACGGCCTAGGGGAAAACTACACATACCGTTGTAATCGGGCGAGTTTCTACTTTCAGATGCAACAGAAATTTTGCGGATTGGTCAATCCGTTCGCGATATGTGGCAGTTTGGAGGTAAGAAACGCTTGAGAAACTCAAAATTTTCGCAGTTCTGATGCTCGAAACGAATAACTAGAACGGCCTAGGGGAAAAGTACGCATACCGATGTAATCGTGCGAGTTTCTACTTTCAGATGCAACAGAAATTTTGCGGATTGGTCGATCTGTTCGCGAGATATGGCAGTTTGGAAGTAGGAAACGCTTGAGAAACTCAAAATTTTCGCAGTTCTGATGCTCGAAACGAATGACGAGAACGGCCTAGGGGAGAACTACACATACCGTTGTAATCGGGCGAGTTTCTACTTTCAGATGCAACAGAAATTTTGCGGATTGTTCAATCCGTTCGCGAGATATGGCAGTTTGGAGGTAAGAAACGCTTGAGAAACTCAAAATTTTCGCAGTTCTGATGCTCGAAACGAATAACTGGAACGGCCTAGGGGAAAACTACACATACCGTTGTAATCGGGCGAGTTTCTACTTTCAGATGCAACAGAAATTTTGCGGATTGGTCGATCTGTTCGCGAGATATGGCAGTTTGGAAGTAGGAAACGCTTGAGAAACTCAAAATTTTTTCGCAGTTCTGATGCTCGAATCGAATGACGAGCACGGCCTAGGGGAAAAGTGCGCATACCGTTGTAATCGGGCGAGTTTCTACTTTCAGAAGCAACAGAAATTTTGCGGATTGGTCAATCCGTTCGCGAGATGTGGCAGTTTGGATGTACGAAACGCTTGAGAAACTCAAAATTTGCGCAGTTCTGATGCTTGAAACGAATAACTAGAACGGCCTAGGGGGAAAGTGCGCATACCGTTGTAATCGGGCGAGTTTCTACTTTCAGATGCAACAGAAATTTTGCGGATCGGTCAATCCGTTCGCGAGATATGGCAGTTTGGAGGTAAGAAACGCTTGAGAAACTCAAAATTTGCGCAGTTCTGATGCTTGAAACGAATAACTAGAACGGTCTAGGGGGAAAGTGCGCATACCGTTGTAATCGGGCGAGTTTCTACTTTCAGATGCAACAGAAATTTTGCGGATCGGTCAATCCGTTCGCGAGATATGGCAGTTTGGATGTAAGAAACGATTGAGAAACTCAAAATTTTCGCAGTTCTGATGCTCGAAACGAATAACTGGAACGGCCTAGGGGAAAACTACACATACCGTTGTAATCGGGCGAGTTTCTACTTTCAGAAGCAACAGAAATTTTGCGGATTTATCAATCCGTTCGCGAGATATGGCAGTTTGGAGGTAAGAAACGCTTGAGAAACTAAAAATTTGCGCAGTTCTGATGCTTGAAACGAATAACTAGAACGGCCTAGTGTCAAAGTGCGCATACCGTTGTAATCGGGCGAGTTTCTACTTTCAGATGCAACAGAAATTTTGCGGATCGGTCAATCCGTTCGCGAGATATGGCAGTTTGGATGTAAGAAACGATTGAGAAACTCAAAATTTTCGCAGTTCTGATGCTCGAAACGAATAACTGGAACGGCCTAGGGGAAAACTACACATACCGTTGTAATCGGGCGAGTTTCTACTTTCAGATGCAACAGAAATTTTGCGGATTGGTCGATCTGTTCGCGAGATATGGCAGTTTGGAAGTAGGAAACGCTTGAGAAACTCAAAATTTTCGCAGTTCTGATGCTCAAAACGAATAACTGGAACGGCCTAGGGGAAAACTACACATACCGTTGTAATCGGGCGAGTTTCTACTTTCAGATGCAACAGAAATTTTGCGGATTGGTCGATCTGTTCGCGAGATATGGCAGTTTGGAAGTAGGAAACGCTTGAGAAACTCAAAATTTTCGCAGTTCTGATGATCGAATCGAATGACGAGAACGGCCTAGGGCAAAGTGCGCATACCGTTGTAATCGGGCGAGTTTCTACTTTCAGATGCAACAGAAATTTTGCGGATCGGTCAATCCGTTCGCGTGATATGGCAGTTTGGATGTAAGAAACGATTGAGAAACTCAAAATTTTCGCAGTTCTGATGCTCGAAACGAATAACTGGAACGGCCTAGGGGAAAACTACACATACCGTTGTAATCGGGCGAGTTTCTACTTTCAGATGCAACAGAAATTTTGCGGATTGGTTAATCCGTTCGCGAGATATGGCAGTTTGGAGGTAAGACACGCTTGAGAAACTCAAAATTTGCGCAGTTCTGATGCTTGAAACGAATAACTAGAACGGCCTAGGGGGAAAGTGCGCATACCGTTGTAATCGGGCGAGTTTCTACTTTCAAATGCAACAGAAATTTTGCGGATTGGTCAATCCGTTCGCGAGATATGGCAGTTTGGAGGTAAGAAACGCTTGAGAAACTCAAAATTTTCGCAGTTCTGATTCTCGAAACGAATAACTGGAACGGTCTAGGGGAAAACTACACATACCGTTGTAATCAGGCGAGTTTCTACTTTCAGATGCAACAGAAATTTTGCGGATCGGTCAATCCGTTCGCGTGATATGGCAGTTTGGATGTAAGAAACGATTGAGAAACTCAAAATTTTCGCAGTTCTGATGCTCGAAACGAATAACTGGAACGGCCTAGGGGAAAACTACACATACCGTTGTAATCGGGCGAGTTTCTACTTTCAGATGCAACAGAAATTTTGCGGATTGGTTAATCCGTTCGCGAGATATGGCAGTTTGGAGGTAAGACACGCTTGAGAAACTCAAAATTTGCGCAGTTCTGATGCTTGAAACGAATAACTAGAACGGCCTAGGGGGAAAGTGCGCATACCGTTGTAATCGGGCGAGTTTCTACTTTCAAATGCAACAGAAATTTTGCGGATTGGTCAATCCGTTCGCGAGATATGGCAGTTTGGAGGTAAGAAACGCTTGAGAAACTCAAAATTTTCGCAGTTCTGATTCTCGAAACGAATAACTCGAACGGTCTAGGGGAAAACTACACATACCGTTGTAATCAGGCGAGTTTCTACTTTCAGATGCAACAGAAATTTTGCGGATTGGTCAATCCGTTCGCGAGATGTGGCAGTTTGGATGTAAGAAACGCTTGAGAAACTCAAAATTTGCGCAGTTCTGATGCTTGAAACGAATAACTAGAACGGCCTAGGGGAAAGTGCGCATACCGTTGTAATCGGGCGAGTTTCTACTTTCAGATGCAACAGAAATTTTGCGGATTGGTCGATCTGTTCGCGAGATATGGCAGTTTGGAGGTAAGAAACGCTTGAGAAACTCAAAATTTTCGCAGTTCTGATGCTCGAAACGAATGACTAGAACGGCCTAGGGGAGAAGTACGCATACCGTTGTAATCGGGCGGGTTTCTACTTTCAGATGCAACAGAAATCATGCGGATCGGTCAATCCGTTCGCGAGATATGGCAGTTTGGATGTAAGAAACGATTGAGAAACTCAAAATTTTCGCAGTTCTGATGCTCGAAACGAATAACTGGAACGGCCTAGGGGAAAACTACACATACCGTTGTAATCGGGCGAGTTTCTACTTTCAGATGCAACAGAAATTTTGCGGATTGGTCAATCCGTTCGCGAGATGTGGCAGTTTGGATGTAAGAAACGCTTGAGAAACTCAAAATTTGCGCAGTTCTGATGCTTGAAACGAATAACTAGAACGGCCTAGGGGAAAACTACACATACCGTTGTAATCAGGCGAGTTTCTACTTTCAGATGCAACAGAAATTTTGCGGATTGGTCAATCCGTTCGCGAGATGTGGCAGTTTGGATGTAAGAAACGCTTGAGAAACTCAAAATTTGCGCAGTTCTGATGCTTGAAACGAATAACTAGAACGGCCTAGGGGGAAAGTGCGCATACCGTTGTAATCGGGCGAGTTTCTACTTTCAGATGCAACAGAAATTTTGCGGATTGGTCGATCTGTTCGCGAGATATGGCAGTTTGGAGGTAAGAAACGCTTGAGAAACTCAAAATTTTCGCAGTTCTGATGCTCGAAACGAATGACTAGAACGGCCTAGGGGAGAAGTACGCATACCGTTGTAATCGGGCGGGTTTCTACTTTCAGATGCAACAGAAATCATGCGGATCGGTCAATCCGTTCGCGAGATATGGCAGTTTGGATGTAAGAAACGATTGAGAAACTCAAAATTTTCGCAGTTCTGATGCTCGAAACGAATAACTGGAACGGCCTAGGGGAAAACTACACATACCGTTGTAATCGGGCGAGTTTCTACTTTCAGATGCAACAGAAATTTTGCGGATTGGTCAATCCGTTCGCGAGATGTGGCAGTTTGGATGTAAGAAACGCTTGAGAAACTCAAAATTTGCGCAGTTCTGATGCTTGAAACGAATAACTAGAACGGCCTAGGGGGAAAGTGCGCATACCGTTGTAATCGGGCGAGTTTCTACTTTCAGATGCAACAGAAATTTTGCGGATTGGTCGATCTGTTCGCGAGATATGGCAGTTTGGAGGTAAGAAACGCTTGAGAAACTCAAAATTTTCGCAGTTCTGATGCTCGAAACGAATGACTAGAACGGCCTAGGGGAGAAGTACGCATACCGTTGTAATCGGGCGGGTTTCTACTTTCAGATGCAACAGAAATCATGCGGATCGGTCAATCCGTTCGCGAGATATGGCAGTTTGGATGTAAGAAACGATTGAGAAACTCAAAATTTTCGCAGTTCTGATGCTCGAAACGAATAACTGGAACGGCCTAGGGGAAAACTACACATACCGTTGTAATCGGGCGAGTTTCTACTTTCAGATGCAACAGAAATTTTGCGGATCGGTCAATCCGTTCGCGAGATATGGCAGTTTGGATGTAAGAAACGATTGAGAAACTCAAAATTTTCGCAGTTCTGATGCTCGAAACGTATAACTGGAACGGCCTAGGGGAAAACTACACATACCGTTGTAATCGGGCGAGTTTCTACTTTCAGATGCAACAGAAATTTTGAGGATTGGTCAATCCGTTCGCGAGATGTGGCAGTTTGGATGTAAGAAACGCTCGAGAAACTCAAAATTTTCGCAGTTCTGATGCTCGAAACGGATAACTAGAACGGCCTAGGGGAAAAGTCCGCATACCTTTGTAATCGGGCGAGTTTCTACTTTTAGATGCAACCGAAATTATACGGATTGGTCAATCCGTTCGCGAGATATGGCAGTTTGGAGGTAAGAAACGCTTGAGAAACTCAAAATTTGCGCAGTTCTGATGCTTGAAACGAATAACTAGAACGGCCTAGGGGGAAAGTGCGCATACCGTTGTAATCGGGCGAGTTTCTACTTTCAGATGCAACAGAAATTTTGCGGATTGGTCGATCTGTTCGCGAGATATGGCAGTTTGGAGGTAAGAAACGCTTGAGAAACTCAAAATTTTCGCAGTTCTGATGCTCGAAACGAATGACTAGAACGGCCTAGGGGAGAAGTACGCATACCGTTGTAATCGGGCGGGTTTCTACTTTCAGATGCAACAGAAATCATGCGGATCGGTCAATCCGTTCGCGAGATATGGCAGTTTGGATGTAAGAAACGATTGAGAAACTCAAAATTTTCGCAGTTCTGATGCTCGAAACGAATAACTGGAACGGCCTAGGGGAAAACTACACATACCGTTGTAATCGGGCGAGTTTCTACTTTCAGATGCAACAGAAATTTTGCGGATCGGTCAATCCGTTCGCGAGATATGGCAGTTTGGATGTAAGAAACGCTTGAGAAACTCAAAATTTGCGCAGTTCTGATGCTTGAAACGAATAACTAGAACGGCCTAGGGGGAAAGTGCGCATACCGTTGTAATCGGGCGAGTTTCTACTTTCAGATGCAACAGAAATTTTGCGGATTGGTCGATCTGTTCGCGAGATATGGCAGTTTGGAGGTAAGAAACGCTTGAGAAACTCAAAATTTTCGCAGTTCTGATGCTCGAAACGAATGACTAGAACGGCCTAGGGGAGAAGTACGCATACCGTTGTAATCGGGCGGGTTTCTACTTTCAGATGCAACAGAAATCATGCGGATCGGTCAATCCGTTCGCGAGATATGGCAGTTTGGATGTAAGAAACGATTGAGAAACTCAAAATTTTCGCAGTTCTGATGCTCGAAACGAATAACTAGAACGGCCTAGGGGAAAACTACACATACCGTTGTAATCGGGCGAGTTTCTACTTTCAGATGCAACAGAAATTTTGCGGATTGGTCAATCCGTTCGCGAGATGTGGCAGTTTGGATGTAAGAAACGCTTGAGAAACTAAAAATTTGCGCAGTTCTGATGCTTGAAACGAATAACTAGAACGGCCTAGGGGGAATGTGCGCATACCGTTGTAATCGGGCGAGTTTCTACTTTCAGATGCAACAGAAATTTTGCGGATTGGTCGATCTGTTCGCGAGATATGGCAGTTTGGAGGTAAGAAACGCTTGAGAAACTCAAAATTTTCGCAGTTCTGATGCTCGAAACGAATGACTAGAACGGCCTAGGGGAGAAGTACGCATACCGTTGTAATCGGGCGGGTTTCTACTTTCAGATGCAACAGAAATCATGCGGATCGGTCAATCCGTTCGCGAGATATGGCAGTTTGGATGTAAGAAACGATTGAGAAACTCAAAATTTTCGCAGTTCTGATGCTCGAAACGAATAACTGGAACGGCCTAGGGGAAAACTACACATACCGTTGTAATCGGGCGAGTTTCTACTTTCAGATGCAACAGAAATTTTGCGGATCGGTCAATCCGTTCGCGAGATATGGCAGTTTGGATGTAAGAAACGATTGAGAAACTCAAAATTTTCGCAGTTCTGATGCTCGAAACGTATAACTGGAACGGCCTAGGGGAAAACTACACATACCGTTGTAATCGGGCGAGTTTCTACTTTCAGATGCAACAGAAATTTTGAGGATTGGTCAATCTGTTCGCGAGATGTGGCAGTTTGGATGTAAGAAACGCTCGAGAAACTCAAAATTTTCGCAGTTCTGATGCTCGAAACGGATAACTAGAACGGCCTAGGGGAAAAGTCCGCATACCTTTGTAATCGGGCGAGTTTCTACTTTTAGATGCAACCGAAATTATGCGGATTGGTCAATCCGTTCGCGAGATATGGCAGTTTGGAGGTAAGAAACGCTTGAGAAACTCAAAATTTGCGCAGTTCTGATGCTTGAAACGAATAACTAGAACGGCCTAGGGGGAAAGTGCGCATACCGTTGTAATCGGGCGAGTTTCTACTTTCAGATGCAACAGAAATTTTGCGGATTGGTCGATCTGTTCGCGAGATATGGCAGTTTGGAGGTAAGAAACGCTTGAGAAACTCAAAATTTTCGCAGTTCTGATGCTCGAAACGAATGACTAGAACGGCCTAGGGGAGAAGTACGCATACCGTTGTAATCGGGCGGGTTTCTACTTTCAGATGCAACAGAAATCATGCGGATCGGTCAATCCGTTCGCGAGATATGGCAGTTTGGATGTAAGAAACGATTGAGAAACTCAAAATTTTCGCAGTTCTGATGCTCGAAACGAATAACTGGAACGGCCTAGGGGAAAACTACACATACCGTTGTAATCGGGCGAGTTTCTACTTTCAGATGCAACAGAAATTTTGCGGATCGGTCAATCCGTTCGCGAGATATGGCAGTTTGGATGTAAGAAACGCTTGAGAAACTCAAAATTTGCGCAGTTCTGATGCTTGAAACGAATAACTAGAACGGCCTAGGGGGAAAGTGCGCATACCGTTGTAATCGGGCGAGTTTCTACTTTCAGATGCAACAGAAATTTTGCGGATTGGTCGATCTGTTCGCGAGATATGGCAGTTTGGAGGTAAGAAACGCTTGAGAAACTCAAAATTTTCGCAGTTCTGATGCTCGAAACGAATGACTAGAACGGCCTAGGGGAGAAGTACGCATACCGTTGTAATCGGGCGGGTTTCTACTTTCAGATGCAACAGAAATCATGCGGATCGGTCAATCCGTTCGCGAGATATGGCAGTTTGGATGTAAGAAACGATTGAGAAACTCAAAATTTTCGCAGTTCTGATGCTCGAAACGAATAACTAGAACGGCCTAGGGGAAAACTACACATACCGTTGTAATCGGGCGAGTTTCTACTTTCAGATGCAACAGAAATTTTGCGGATTGGTCAATCCGTTCGCGAGATGTGGCAGTTTGGATGTAAGAAACGCTTGAGAAACTCAAAATTTGCGCAGTTCTGATGCTTGAAACGAATAACTAGAACGGCCTAGGGGGAATGTGCGCATACCGTTGTAATCGGGCGAGTTTCTACTTTCAGATGCAACAGAAATTTTGCGGATTGGTCGATCTGTTCGCGAGATATGGCAGTTTGGAGGTAAGAAACGCTTGAGAAACTCAAAATTTTCGCAGTTCTGATGCTCGAAACGAATGACTAGAACGGCCTAGGGGAGAAGTACGCATACCGTTGTAATCGGGCGGGTTTCTACTTTCAGATGCAACAGAAATCATGCGGATCGGTCAATCCGTTCGCGAGATATGGCAGTTTGGATGTAAGAAACGATTGAGAAACTCAAAATTTTCGCAGTTCTGATGCTCGAAACGAATAACTGGAACGGCCTAGGGGAAAACTACACATACCGTTGTAATCGGGCGAGTTTCTACTTTCAGATGCAACAGAAATTTTGCGGATCGGTCAATCCGTTCGCGAGATATGGCAGTTTGGATGTAAGAAACGATTGAGAAACTCAAAATTTTCGCAGTTCTGATGCTCGAAACGTATAACTGGAACGGCCTAGGGGAAAACTACACATACCGTTGTAATCGGGCGAGTTTCTACTTTCAGATGCAACAGAAATTTTGAGGATTGGTCAATCTGTTCGCGAGATGTGGCAGTTTGGATGTAAGAAACGCTCGAGAAACTCAAAATTTTCGCAGTTCTGATGCTCGAAACGGATAACTAGAACGGCCTAGGGGAAAAGTCCGCATACCTTTGTAATCGGGCGAGTTTCTACTTTTAGATGCAACCGAAATTATGCGGATTGGTCAATCCGTTCGCGAGATATGGCAGTTTGGAGGTAAGAAACGCTTGAGAAACTCAAAATTTGCGCAGTTCTGATGCTTGAAACGAATAACTAGAACGGCCTAGGGGGAAAGTGCGCATACCGTTGTAATCGGGCGAGTTTCTACTTTCAGATGCAACAGAAATTTTGCGGATCGGTCAATCCGTTCGCGAGATATGGCAGTTTGGATGTAAGAAACGATTGAGAAACTCAAAATTTTCGCAGTTCTGATGCTCGAAACGAATAACTGGAACGGCCTAGGGGAAAACTACACATACCGTTGTAATCGGGCGAGTTTCTACTTTCAGATGCAACAGAAATTTTGCGGATTGGTCGTTCTGTTCGCGAGATATGGCAGTTTGGAAGTAGGAAACGCTTGAGAAACTCAAAATTTTCGCAGTTCTGATGCTCGAATCGAATGACGAGAACGGCCTAGGGGAAAAGTGCGCATACCGTTGTAATCGGGCGAGTTTCTACTTTCAGATGCAACAGAAATTTTGCGGATTGGTCAATCCGTTCGCGAGATGTGGCAGTTTGGATGTAAGAAACGCTTGAGAAACTCAAAATTTGCGCAGTTCTGATGCTTGAAACGAATAACTAGAACGGCCTAGGGGGAAAGTGCGCATACCGTTGTAATCAGGCGAGTTTCTACTTTCAGATGCAACAGAAATTTTGCGGATTGGTCAATCCGTTCGCGAGATGTGGCAGTTTGGATGTAAGAAACGCTTGAGAAACTCAAAATTTGCGCAGTTCTGATGCTTGAAACGAATAACTAGAACGGCCTAGGGGGAAAGTGCGCATACCGTTGTAATCGGGCGAGTTTCTACTTTCAAATGCAACAGAAATTTTGCGGATTGGTCAATCCGTTCGCGAGATATGGCAGTTTGGAGGTAAGAAACGCTTGAGAAACTCAAAATTTTCGCACTTCTGATTCTCGAAACGAATAACTGGAACGGTCTAGGGGAAAACTACACATACCGTTGTAATCAGGCGAGTTTCTACTTTCAGATGCAACAGAAATTTTGCGGATTGGTCAATCCGTTCGCGAGATGTGGCAGTTTGGATGTAAGAAACGCTTGAGAAACTCAAAATTTGCGCAGTTCTGATGCTTGAAACGAATAACTAGAACGGCCTAGGGGGAAAGTGCGCATACCGTTGTAATCGGGCGAGTTTCTACTTTCAGATGCAACAGAAATTTTGCGGATTGGTCGATCTGTTCGCGAGATATGGCAGTTTGGAGGTAAGAAACGCTAGAGAAACTCAAAATTTTCGCAGTTCTGATTCTCGAAACGAATAACTGGAACGGTCTAGGGGAAAACCACACATACCGTTGTAATCAGGCGAGTTTCTACTTTCAGATGCAACAGAAATTTTGCGGATTGGTCAATCCGTTCGCGAGATGTGGCAGTTTGGATGTAAGAAACGCTTGAGAAACTCAAAATTTGCGCAGTTCTGATGCTTGAAACGAATAACTAGAACGGCCTAGGGGGAAAGTGCGCATACCGTTGTAATCGGGCGAGTTTCTACTTTCAGATGCAACAGAAATTTTGCGGATTGGTCGATCTGTTCGCGAGATATGGCAGTTTGGAGGTAAGAAACGCTTGAGAAACTCAAAATTTTCGCAGTTCTGATGCTCGAAACGAATGACTAGAACGGCCTAGGGGAGAAGTACGCATACCGTTGTAATCGGGCGGGTTTCTACTTTCAGATGCAACAGAAATCATGCGGATCGGTCAATCCGTTCGCGAGATATGGCAGTTTGGATGTAAGAAACGATTGAGAAACTCAAAATTTTCGCAGTTCTGATGCTCGAAACGAATAACTGGAACGGCCTAGGGGAAAACTACACATACCGTTGTAATCGGGCGAGTTTCTACTTTCAGATGCAACAGAAATTTTGCGGATCGGTCAATCCGTTCGCGAGATATGGCAGTTTGGATGTAAGAAACGATTGAGAAACTCAAAATTTTCGCCGTTCTGATGCTCGAAACGTATAACTGGAACGGCCTAGGGGAAAACTACACATACCGTTGTAATCGGGCGAGTTTCTACTTTCAGATGCAACAGAAATTTTGCGGATTGGTCGATCTGTTCGCGAGATATGGCAGTTTGGAAGTAGGAAACGCTTGAGAAACTCAAAATCTTAGCAGTTCTGATGCTCGAAACGAATGACGAGAACGGCCTAGGGGAAAAGTGCGCATACCGTTGTAATCGGGCGAGTTTCTGCTTTCAGAAGCAACAGAAATTTTGCGGATTTATCAATCCGTTCGCGAGATATGGCAGTTTGGAGGTAAGAAACGCTTGAGAAACTCAAAATTTGCGCAGTTCTGATGCTTGAAACGAATAACTAGAACGGCCTAGGGGGAAAGTGCGCATACCCTTGTAATCGGGCGAGATTCTACTTTCAGATGCAACAGAAATTTTGCGGATTGATCAATCCGTTCGCGAGATATGCCAGTTTGGAGATAAGAAACACTTTAGAAACTCAATATTTTCGCAGTTCTGATGCTCGAAACGAATAACTAGAACGGCCTAGGGGAAAAGTGCGCATACCGTTGTAATCGGGCGAGTTTCTACTTTCAAATGCAACAGAAATTTTGCGGATTGGTCATTCCGTTCGCGAGATATGGCAGTTTGGAGGTAAGAAACGCTTGAGAAACTCAAAATTTTCGCAGTTCTGATTCTCGAAACGAATAACTGGAACGGTCTAGGGGAAAACTACACATACCGTTGTAATCAGGCGAGTTTCTACTTTCAGATGCAACAGAAATTTTTAGGATTGGTCAATCCGTTCGCGAGATGTGGCAGTTTGGATGTAAGAAACGCTTGAGAAACTCAAAATTTTCGCCGTTCTGATGCTCGAAACGTATAACTGGAACGGCCTAGGGGAAAACTACACATACCGTTGTAATCGGGCGAGTTTCTACTTTCAGATGCAACAGAAATTTTGCGGATTGGTCGATCTGTTCGCGAGATATGGCAGTTTGGAAGTAGGAAACGCTTGAGAAACTCAAAATCTTAGCAGTTCTGATGCTCGAAACGAATGACGAGAACGGCCTAGGGGAAAAGTGCGCATACCGTTGTAATCGGGCGAGTTTCTGCTTTCAGAAGCAACAGAAATTTTGCGGATTTATCAATCCGTTCGCGAGATATGGCAGTTTGGAGGTAAGAAACGCTTGAGAAACTCAAAATTTGCGCAGTTCTGATGCTTGAAACGAATAACAAGAACGGCCTAGGGGGAAAGTGCGCATACCCTTGTAATCGGGCGAGATTCTACTTTCAGATGCAACAGAAATTTTGCGGATTGATCAATCCGTTCGCGAGATATGGCAGTTTGGAGATAAGAAACACTTTAGAAACTCAATATTTTCGCAGTTCTGATGCTCGAAACGAATAACTAGAACGGCCTAGGGGAAAAGTGCGCATACCGTTGTAATCGGGCGAGTTTCTACTTTCAAATGCAACAGAAATTTTGCGGATTGGTCATTCCGTTCGCGAGATATGGCAGTTTGGAGGTAAGAAACGCTTGAGAAACTCAAAATTTTCGCAGTTCTGATTCTCGAAACGAATAACTGGAACGGTCTAGGGGAAAACTACACATACCGTTGTAATCAGGCGAGTTTCTACTTTCAGATGCAACAGAAATTTTTAGGATTGGTCAATCCGTTCGCGAGATGTGGCAGTTTGGATGTAAGAAACGCTTGAGAAACTCAAAATTTTCGCAGTTCTGATGCTCGAAACGGATAACTAGAACGGCCTAGGGGAAAAGTCCGCATACCTTTGTAATCGGGCGAGTTTCTACTTTTAGATGCAACAGAAATTATGCGGATTGGTCAATCCGTTCGCGAGATATGGCCGTTTGGATGTAAGAAACGCTTGAGAAACTCAAAATTTTCGCAGTTCTGATGCTCGAAACGAATAACTAGAACGGCCTAGGGGAAAAGTGCGCATACCGTTGTAATCGGGCGAGTTTCTACTTTCAGATGCTACAGAAATTTTGCGGATCGGTCAATCCGTTCGCGAGATATGGCAGTTTGGATGTAAGAAACGATTGAGAAACTCAAAATTTTCGCAGTTCTGATGCTCGAAACGAATAACTGGAACGGCCTAGGGGAAAACTACACATACCGTTGTAATCGGGCGAGTTTCTACTTTCAGATGCAACAGAAATTTTGCGGATTGGTCAATCCGTTCGCGAGATGTGGCAGTTTGGATGTAAGAAACGCTTGAGAAACTCAAAATTTGCGCAGTTCTGATGCTTGAAACGAATAACTAGAACGGCCTAGGGGGAAAGTGCGCATACCGTTGTAATCGGGCGAGTTTCTACTTTCAGATGCAACAGAAATTTTGCGGATTGGTCGATCTGTTCGCGAGATATGGCAGTTTGGAGGTAAGAAACGCTAGAGAAACTCAAAATTTTCGCAGTTCTGATTCTCGAAACGAATAACTGGAACGGTCTAGGGGAAAACCACACATACCGTTGTAATCAGGCGAGTTTCTACTTTCAGATGCAACAGAAATTTTGCGGATTGGTCGATCTGTTCGCGAGATATGGCAGTTTGGAAGTAGGAAACGCTTGAGAAACTCAAAATCTTAGCAGTTCTGATGCTCGAAACGAATGACGAGAACGGCCTAGGGGAAAAGTGCGCATACCGTTGTAATCGGGCGAGTTTCTGCTTTCAGAAGCAACAGAAATTTTGCGGATTTATCAATCCGTTCGCGAGATATGGCAGTTTGGAGGTAAGAAACGCTTGAGAAACTCAAAATTTGCGCAGTTCTGATGCTTGAAACGAATAACAAGAACGGCCTAGGGGGAAAGTGCGCATACCCTTGTAATCGGGCGAGATTCTACTTTCAGATGCAACAGAAATTTTGCGGATTGATCAATCCGTTCGCGAGATATGGCAGTTTGGAGATAAGAAACACTTTAGAAACTCAATATTTTCGCAGTTCTGATGCTCGAAACGAATAACTAGAACGGCCTAGGGGAAAAGTGCGCATACCGTTGTAATCGGGCGAGTTTCTACTTTCAAATGCAACAGAAATTTTGCGGATTGGTCATTCCGTTCGCGAGATATGGCAGTTTGGAGGTAAGAAACGCTTGAGAAACTCAAAATTTTCGCAGTTCTGATTCTCGAAACGAATAACTGGAACGGTCTAGGGGAAAACTACACATACCGTTGTAATCAGGCGAGTTTCTACTTTCAGATGCAACAGAAATTTTTAGGATTGGTCAATCCGTTCGCGAGATGTGGCAGTTTGGATGTAAGAAACGCTTGAGAAACTCAAAATTTTCGCAGTTCTGATGCTCGAAACGGATAACTAGAACGGCCTAGGGGAAAAGTCCGCATACCTTTGTAATCGGGCGAGTTTCTACTTTTAGATGCAACAGAAATTATGCGGATTGGTCAATCCGTTCGCGAGATATGGCCGTTTGGATGTAAGAAACGCTTGAGAAACTCAAAATTTTCGCAGTTCTGATGCTCGAAACGAATAACTAGAACGGCCTAGGGGAAAAGTGCGCATACCGTTGTAATCGGGCGAGTTTCTACTTTCAGATGCTACAGAAATTTTGCGGATCGGTCAATCCGTTCGCGAGATATGGCAGTTTGGATGTAAGAAACGATTGAGAAACTCAAAATTTTCGCAGTTCTGATGCTCGAAACGAATAACTGGAACGGCCTAGGGGAAAACTACACATACCGTTGTAATCGGGCGAGTTTCTACTTTCAGATGCAACAGAAATTTTGCGGATTGGTCAATCCGTTCGCGAGATGTGGCAGTTTGGATGTAAGAAACGCTTGAGAAACTCAAAATTTGCGCAGTTCTGATGCTTGAAACGAATAACTAGAACGGCCTAGGGGGAAAGTGCGCATACCGTTGTAATCGGGCGAGTTTCTACTTTCAGATGCAACAGAAATTTTGCGGATTGGTCGATCTGTTCGCGAGATATGGCAGTTTGGAAGTAGGAAACGCTTGAGAAACTCAAAATCTTAGCAGTTCTGATGCTCGAAACGAATGACGAGAACGGCCTAGGGGAAAAGTGCGCATACCGTTGTAATCGGGCGAGTTTCTGCTTTCAGAAGCAACAGAAATTTTGCGGATTTATCAATCCGTTCGCGAGATATGGCAGTTTGGAGGTAAGAAACGCTTGAGAAACTCAAAATTTGCGCAGTTCTGATGCTTGAAACGAATAACTAGAACGGCCTAGGGGGAAAGTGCGCATACCCTTGTAATCGGGCGAGATTCTACTTTCAGATGCAACAGAAATTTTGCGGATTGATCAATCCGTTCGCGAGATATGGCAGTTTGGAGATAAGAAACACTTTAGAAACTCAATATTTTCGCAGTTCTGATGCTCGAAACGAATAACTAGAACGGCCTAGGGGAAAAGTGCGCATACCGTTGTAATCGGGCGAGTTTCTACTTTCAAATGCAACAGAAATTTTGCTGATTGGTCATTCCGTTCGCGAGATATGGCAGTTTGGAGGTAAGAAACGCTTGAGAAACTCAAAATTTTCGCAGTTCTGATTCTCGAAACGAATAACTGGAACGGTCTAGGGGAAAACTACACATACCGTTGTAATCAGGCGAGTTTCTACTTTCAGATGCAACAGAAATTTTTAGGATTGGTCAATCCGTTCGCGAGATGTGGCAGTTTGGATGTAAGAAACGCTTGAGAAACTCAAAATTTTCGCAGTTCTGATGCTCGAAACGGATAACTAGAACGGCCTAGGGGAAAAGTCCGCATACCTTTGTAATCGGGCGAGTTTCTACTTTTAGATGCAACAGAAATTATGCGGATTGGTCAATCCGTTCGCGAGATATGGCCGTTTGGATGTAAGAAACGATTGAGAAACTCAAAATTTTCGCAGTTCTGATGCTCGAAACGAATAACTGGAACGGCCTAGGGGAAAACTACACATACCGTTGTAATCGGGCGAGTTTCTACTTTCAGATGCAACAGAAATTTTGCGGATCGGTCAATCCGTTCGCGAGATATGGCAGTTTGGATGTAAGAAACGATTGAGAAACTCAAAATTTTCGCCGTTCTGATGCTCGAAACGTATAACTGGAACGGCCTAGGGGAAAACTACACATACCGTTGTAATCGGGCGAGTTTCTACTTTCAGATGCAACAGAAATTTTGCGGATTGGTCGATCTGTTCGCGAGATATGGCAGTTTGGAAGTAGGAAACGCTTGAGAAACTCAAAATCTTAGCAGTTCTGATGCTCGAAACGAATGACGAGAACGGCCCAGGGGAAAAGTGCGCATACCGTTGTAATCGGGCGAGTTTCTGCTTTCAGAAGCAACAGAAATTTTGCGGATTTATCAATCCGTTCGCGAGATATGGCAGTTTGGAGGTAAGAAACGCTTGAGAAACTCAAAATTTGCGCAGTTCTGATGCTTGAAACGAATAACAAGAACGGCCTAGGGGGAAAGTGCGCATACCCTTGTAATCGGGCGAGATTCTACTTTCAGATGCAACAGAAATTTTGCGGATTGATCAATCCGTTCGCGAGATATGGCAGTTTGGAGATAAGAAACACTTTAGAAACTCAATATTTTCGCAGTTCTGATGCTCGAAACGAATAACTAGAACGGCCTAGGGGAAAAGTGCGCATACCGTTGTAATCGGGCGAGTTTCTACTTTCAAATGCAAAAGAAATTTTGCGGATTGGTCATTCCGTTCGCGAGATATGGCAGTTTGGAGGTAAGAAACGCTTGAGAAACTCAAAATTTTCGCAGTTCTGATTCTCGAAACGAATAACTGGAACGGTCTAGGGGAAAACTACACATACCGTTGTAATCAGGCGAGTTTCTACTTTCAGATGCAACAGAAATTTTTAGGATTGGTCAATCCGTTCGCGAGATGTGGCAGTTTGGATGTAAGAAACGCTTGAGAAACTCAAAATTTTCGCAGTTCTGATGCTCGAAACGGATAACTAGAACGGCCTAGGGGAAAAGTCCGCATACCTTTGTAATCGGGCGAGTTTCTACTTTTAGATGCAACAGAAATTATGCGGATTGGTCAATCCGTTCGCGAGATATGGCCGTTTGGATGTAAGAAACGCTTGAGAAACTCAAAATTTTCGCAGTTCTGATGCTCGAAACGAATAACTAGAACGGCCTAGGGGAAAAGTGCGCATACCGTTGTAATCGGGCGAGTTTCTACTTTCAGATGCTACAGAAATTTTGCGGATCGGTCAATCCGTTCGCGAGATATGGCAGTTTGGATGTAAGAAACGATTGAGAAACTCAAAATTTTCGCAGTTCTGATGCTCGAAACGAATAACTGGAACGGCCTAGGGGAAAACTACACATACCGTTGTAATCGGGCGAGTTTCTACTTTCAGATGCAACAGAAATTTTGCGGATTGGTCAATCCGTTCGCGATATGTGGCAGTTTGGAGGTAAGAAACGCTTGAGAAACTCAAAATTTTCGCAGTTCTGATGCTCGAAACGAATAACTAGAACGGCCTAGGGGAAAAGTACGCATACCGATGTAATCGGGCGAGTTTCTACTTTCAGATGCAACAGAAATCATGCGGATCGGTCAATCCGTTCGCGAGATATGGCAGTTTGGATGTAAGAAACGATTGAGAAACTCAAAATTTTCGCAGTTCTGATGCTCGAAACGAATAACTGGAACGGCCTAGGGGAAAACTACACATACCGTTGTAATCGGGCGAGTTTCTACTTTCAGATGCAACAGAAATTTTGCGGATCGGTCAATCCGTTCGCGAGATATGGCAGTTTGGATGTAAGAAACGATTGAGAAACTCAAAATTTTCGCCGTTCTGATGCTCGAAACGTATAACTGGAACGGCCTAGGGGAAAACTACACATACCGTTGTAATCGGGCGAGTTTCTACTTTCAGATGCAACAGAAATTTTGCGGATTGGTCGATCTGTTCGCGAGATATGGCAGTTTGGAAGTAGGAAACGCTTGAGAAACTCAAAATCTTAGCAGTTCTGATGCTCGAAACGAATGACGAGAACGGCCTAGGGGAAAAGTGCGCATACCGTTGTAATCGGGCGAGTTTCTGCTTTCAGAAGCAACAGAAATTTTGCGGATTTATCAATCCGTTCGCGAGATATGGCAGTTTGGAGGTAAGAAACGCTTGAGAAACTCAAAATTTGCGCAGTTCTGATGCTTGAAACGAATAACTAGAACGGCCTAGGGGGAAAGTGCGCATACCGTTGTAATCGGGCGAGATTCTACTTTCAGATGCAACAGAAATTTTGCGGATTGATCAATCCGTTCGCGAGATATGGCAGTTTGGAGATAAGAAACGCTTGAGAAACTCAAAATTTTCGCCGTTCTGATGCTCGAAACGTATAACTGGAACGGCCTAGGGGAAAACTACACATACCGTTGTAATCGGGCGAGTTTCTACTTTCAGATGCAACAGAAATTTTGCGGATTGGTCGATCTGTTCGCGAGATATGGCAGTTTGGAAGTAGGAAACGCTTGAGAAACTCAAAATCTTAGCAGTTCTGATGCTCGAAACGAATGACGAGAACGGCCCAGGGGAAAAGTGCGCATACCGTTGTAATCGGGCGAGTTTCTGCTTTCAGAAGCAACAGAAATTTTGCGGATTTATCAATCCGTTCGCGAGATATGGCAGTTTGGAGGTAAGAAACGCTTGAGAAACTCAAAATTTGCGCAGTTCTGATGCTTGAAACGAATAACAAGAACGGCCTAGGGGGAAAGTGCGCATACCCTTGTAATCGGGCGAGATTCTACTTTCAGATGCAACAGAAATTTTGCGGATTGATCAATCCGTTCGCGAGATATGGCAGTTTGGAGATAAGAAACACTTTAGAAACTCAATATTTTCGCAGTTCTGATGCTCGAAACGAATAACTAGAACGGCCTAGGGGAAAAGTGCGCATACCGTTGTAATCGGGCGAGTTTCTACTTTCAAATGCAAAAGAAATTTTGCGGATTGGTCATTCCGTTCGCGAGATATGGCAGTTTGGAGGTAAGAAACGCTTGAGAAACTCAAAATTTTCGCAGTTCTGATTCTCGAAACGAATAACTGGAACGGTCTAGGGGAAAACTACACATACCGTTGTAATCAGGCGAGTTTCTACTTTCAGATGCAACAGAAATTTTTAGGATTGGTCAATCCGTTCGCGAGATGTGGCAGTTTGGATGTAAGAAACGCTTGAGAAACTCAAAATTTTCGCAGTTCTGATGCTCGAAACGGATAACTAGAACGGCCTAGGGGAAAAGTCCGCATACCTTTGTAATCGGGCGAGTTTCTACTTTTAGATGCAACAGAAATTATGCGGATTGGTCAATCCGTTCGCGAGATATGGCCGTTTGGATGTAAGAAACGCTTGAGAAACTCAAAATTTTCGCAGTTCTGATGCTCGAAACGAATAACTAGAACGGCCTAGGGGAAAAGTGCGCATACCGTTGTAATCGGGCGAGTTTCTACTTTCAGATGCTACAGAAATTTTGCGGATCGGTCAATCCGTTCGCGAGATATGGCAGTTTGGATGTAAGAAACGATTGAGAAACTCAAAATTTTCGCAGTTCTGATGCTCGAAACGAATAACTGGAACGGCCTAGGGGAAAACTACACATACCGTTGTAATCGGGCGAGTTTCTACTTTCAGATGCAACAGAAATTTTGCGGATTGGTCAATCCGTTCGCGATATGTGGCAGTTTGGAGGTAAGAAACGCTTGAGAAACTCAAAATTTTCGCAGTTCTGATGCTCGAAACGAATAACTAGAACGGCCTAGGGGAAAAGTACGCATACCGATGTAATCGGGCGAGTTTCTACTTTCAGATGCAACAGAAATCATGCGGATCGGTCAATCCGTTCGCGAGATATGGCAGTTTGGATGTAAGAAACGATTGAGAAACTCAAAATTTTCGCAGTTCTGATGCTCGAAACGAATAACTGGAACGGCCTAGGGGAAAACTACACATACCGTTGTAATCGGGCGAGTTTCTACTTTCAGATGCAACAGAAATTTTGCGGATCGGTCAATCCGTTCGCGAGATATGGCAGTTTGGATGTAAGAAACGATTGAGAAACTCAAAATTTTCGCCGTTCTGATGCTCGAAACGTATAACTGGAACGGCCTAGGGGAAAACTACACATACCGTTGTAATCGGGCGAGTTTCTACTTTCAGATGCAACAGAAATTTTGCGGATTGGTCGATCTGTTCGCGAGATATGGCAGTTTGGAAGTAGGAAACGCTTGAGAAACTCAAAATCTTAGCAGTTCTGATGCTCGAAACGAATGACGAGAACGGCCTAGGGGAAAAGTGCGCATACCGTTGTAATCGGGCGAGTTTCTGCTTTCAGAAGCAACAGAAATTTTGCGGATTTATCAATCCGTTCGCGAGATATGGCAGTTTGGAGGTAAGAAACGCTTGAGAAACTCAAAATTTGCGCAGTTCTGATGCTTGAAACGAATAACTAGAACGGCCTAGGGGGAAAGTGCGCATACCGTTGTAATCGGGCGAGATTCTACTTTCAGATGCAACAGAAATTTTGCGGATTGATCAATCCGTTCGCGAGATATGGCAGTTTGGAGATAAGAAACGCTTGAGAAACTCAAAATTTCGCAGTTCTGATGCTCGAAACGAATAACTAGAACGGCCTAGGGGAAAAGTGCGCATACCGTTGTAATCGGGCGAGTTTCTACTTTCAGATGCTACAGAAATTTGCGGATCGGTCAATCCGTTCGCGAGATGTGCAGTTTGGATGTAAGAAAACGCTTGAGAAACTCAAAATTTGCGCAGTTCTGATGCTTGAAACGAATAACTAGAACGGCCTAGGGGGAAAGTGCGCATACCGTTGTAATCGGGCGAGTTTCTACTTTCAGATGCAACAGAAATTTTGCGGATTGGTCGATCTGTTCGCGAGATATGGCAGTTTGGAGGTAAGAAACGCTAGAGAAACTCAAAATTTTCGCAGTTCTGATTCTCGAAACGAATAACTGGAACGGTCTAGGGGAAAACCACACATACCGTTGTAATCAGGCGAGTTTCTACTTTCAGATGCAACAGAAATTTTGCGGATTGGTCAATCCGTTCGCGAGATGTGGCAGTTTGGATGTAAGAAACGCTTGAGAAACTCAAAATTTTCGCAGTTCTGATGCTCGCAAAACGAATAACTGGAACGGCCTAGGGAAAACTACACATACCGTTGTAATCGGGCGAGTTTCTACTTTCAGATGCAACAGAAATTTTGCGGATTGGTCGATCCGTTCGCGATATGTGGCAGTTTGGAGGTAAGAAACGCTTGAGAAACTCAAAATTTTCGCAGTTCTGATGCTCGAAACGAATAACTAGAACGGCCTAGGGGAAAAGTACGCATACGATGTAATCGGGCGAGTTTCTACTTTCAGATGCAACAGAAATCATGCGGATCGGTCAATCCGTTCGCGAGATATGGCAGTTTGGATGTAAGAAACGATTGAGAAACTCAAAATTTTCGCAGTTCTGATGCTCGAAACGAATAACTGGAACGGCCTAGGGGAAAACTACACATACCGTTGTAATCGGGCGAGTTTCTACTTTCAGATGCAACAGAAATTTTGCGGATCGGTCAATCCGTTCGCGAGATATGGCAGTTTGGATGTAAGAAACGATTGAGAAACTCAAAATTTTCGCCGTTCTGATGCTCGAAACGTATAACTGGAACGGCCTAGGGGAAAACTACACATACCGTTGTAATCGGGCGAGTTTCTACTTTCAGATGCAACAGAAATTTTGCGGATTGGTCGATCTGTTCGCGAGATATGGCAGTTTGGAAGTAGGAAACGCTTGAGAAACTCAAAATCTTAGCAGTTCTGATGCTCGAAACGAATGACGAGAACGGCCTAGGGGAAAAGTGCGCATACCGTTGTAATCGGGCGAGTTTCTGCTTTCAGAAGCAACAGAAATTTTGCGGATTTATCAATCCGTTCGCGAGATATGGCAGTTTGGAGGTAAGAAACGCTTGAGAAACTCAAAATTTGCGCAGTTCTGATGCTTGAAACGAATAACTAGAACGGCCTAGGGGGAAAGTGCGCATACCGTTGTAATCGGGCGAGATTCTACTTTCAGATGCAACAGAAATTTTGCGGATTGATCAATCCGTTCGCGAGATATGGCAGTTTGGAGATAAGAAACGCTTGAGAAACTCAAAATTTTCGCAGTTCTGATGCTCGAAACGAATAACTAGAACGGCCTAGGGGAAAAGTGCGCATACCGTTGTAATCGGGCGAGTTTCTACTTTCAGATGCTACAGAAATTTTGCGGATCGGTCAATCCGTTCGCGAGATATGGCAGTTTGGATGTAAGAAACGATTGAGAAACTCAAAATTTTCGCAGTTCTGATGCTCGAAACGAATAACTGGAACGGCCTAGGGGAAAACTACACATACCGTTGTAATCGGGCGAGTTTCTACTTTCAGATGCAACAGAAATTTTGCGGATTGGTCAATCCGTTCGCGATATGTGGCAGTTTGGAGGTAAGAAACGCTTGAGAAACTCAAATTTTCGCAGTTCTGATGCTCGAAACGAATAACTAGAACGGCCTAGGGAAAAGTACGCATACCGATGTAATCGGGCGAGTTTCTACTTTCAGATGCAACAGAAATTTTGCGGATTGGTCGATCTGTTCGCGAGATATGGCAGTTTGGAAGTAGGAAACGCTTGAGAACTCAAAATTTTCGCAGTTCTGATGCTCGAAACGAATGACGAGAACGGCCTAGGGGAGAACTACACATACCGTTGTAATCGGGCGAGTTTCTACTTTCAGATGCAACAGAAATTTTGCGGATTGTTCAATCCGTTCGCGAGATATGGCAGTTTGGAGGTAAGAAACGCTTGAGAAACTCAAAATTTTCGCAGTTCTGATGCTCGAAACGAATAACTGGAACGGCCTAGGGAAAACTACACATACCGTTGTAATCGGGCGAGTTTCTACTTCAGATGCAACAGAAATTTTGCGGATTGGTCGATCTGTTCGCGAGATATGGCAGTTTGGAAGTAGGAAACGCTTGAGAACTCAAAATTTTTTCGCAGTTCTGATGCTCGAATCGAATGACGAGCACGGCCTAGGGAAAAGTGCGCATACCGTTGTAATCGGGCGAGTTTCTACTTTCAGAAGCAACAGAAATTTTGCGGATTGGTCAATCCGTTCGCGAGATGTGGCAGTTTGGATGTAAGAAACGCTTGAGAACTCAAAATTTTCGCAGTTCTGATGCTCGAAACGAATAACTAGAACGGCCTAGGGGAAAAGTACGCATACCGATGTAATCGGGCGAATTCTACTTTCAGATGCAACAGAAATTTTGCGGATTGGTCGATCCGTTCGCGAGATGTGGCAGTTTGGATGTAAGAAACGCTTGAGAAACTCAAAATTTTCGCAGTCCTGAAGGTCGAAACTAATAACTAGAACGGCCTAGGGGAAAACTACACCTACCGTTGTAGTCGGGCGAGTTTCTACTTTCAGATGCAACAGAAATCATGCGGATTGGTCAATCCGTTCGCGAGATATGGCCGTTTGGATGTAAGAAACGCTTGAGAAACTCAAAATTTTCGCAGTTCTGATGCTCGAAACGAATAACTGGAACGGCCTAGGGGAAAACTACACATACCGTTGTAATCGGGCGAGTTTCTACTTTCAGATGCAACAGAAATTTTGCGGATTGGTCAATCCGTTCGCGATATGTGGCAGTTTGGAGGTAAGAAACGCTTGAGAAACTCAAAATTTCGCAGTTCTGATGCTCGAAACGAATAACTAGAACGGCCTAGGGGAAAAGTACGCATACCGATGTAATCGGGCGAGTTTCTACTTTCAGATGCAACAGAAAATTTTGCGGATTGGTCGATCTGTTCGCGAGATATGGCAGTTTGGAAGTAGGAAACGCTGAGAAACTCAAAATTTTCGCAGTTCTGATGCTCGAAACGAATGACGAGAACGGCCTAGGGGAGAACTACACATACCGTGTAATCGGCGAGTTTCTACTTTCAGATGCAACAGAAATTTTGCGATTGTTCAATCGTTCGCGAGATATGGCAGTTTGGAGGTAAGAAACGCTTGAGAAACTCAAAATTTTCGCAGTTCTGATGCTCGAAACGAATAACTGGAACGGCCTAGGGGAAAACTACACATACCGTTGTAATCGGTGCGAGTTCTACTTTCAGATGCAACAGAAATTTGCGGATTGTCGATCTGTTCGCGAGATATGGCAGTTTGGAAGTAGGAAACGCTTGAGAAACTCAAAATTTTTTCGCAGTTCTGATGCTCGAATCGAATGACGAGCACGGCCTAGGGGAAAAGTGCGCATACCGTTGTAATCGGGCGAGTTTCTACTTTCAGAAGCAACAGAAATTTTGCGGATTGGTCAATCCGTTCGCGAGATGTGCAGTTTGGATGTAAGAAACGCTTGAGAAACTCAAAATTTTCGCAGTTCTGATGCTCGAAACGAATAACTAGAACGGCCTAGGGGAAAAGTACGCATACCGATGTAATCGGGCGAGATTCTACTTTCAGATGCAACAGAAATTTTGCGGATTGGTCGATCCGTTCGCGAGATGTGGCAGTTTGGATGTAAGAAACGCTTGAGAAACTCAAAATTTTCGCAGTCCTGAAGGTCGAAACTAATAACTAGAACGGCCTAGGGGAAAACTACACCTACCGTTGTAGTCGGGCGAGTTTCTACTTTCAGATGCAACAGAAATCATGCGGATTGGTCAATCCGTTCGCGAGATATGGCCGTTTGGATGTAAGAAACGCTTGAGAAACTCAAAATTTTCGCAGTTCTGATGCTCGAAACGAATAACTGGAACGGCCTAGGGGAAAACTACACATACCGTTGTAATCGGGCGAGTTTCTACTTTCAGATGCAACAGAAATTTTGCGGATTGGTCAATCCGTTCGCGAGATGTGGCAGTTTGGATGTAAGAAACGCTTGAGAAACTCAAAATTTGCGCAGTTCTGATGCTTGAAACGAATAACTAGAACGGCCTAGGGGGAAAGTGCGCATACCGTTGTAATCGGGCGAGTTTCTACTTTCAAATGCAACAGAAATTTTGCGGATTGGTCAATCCGTTCGCGAGATATGGCAGTTTGGAGGTAAGAAACGCTTGAGGAACTCAAAATTTTCGCAGTTCTGATTCTCGAAACGAATAACTGGAACGGTCTAGGGGAAAACTACACATACCGTTGTAATCAGGCGAGTTTCTACTTTCAGATGCAACAGAAATTTTGCGGATTGGTCAATCCGTTCGCGATATGTGGCAGTTTGGAGGTAAGAAACGCTTGAGAAACTCAAAATTTTCGCAGTTCTGATGCTCGAAACGAATAACTAGAACGGCCTAGGGGAAAAGTACGCATACCGATGTAATCGGGCGAGTTTCTACTTTCAGATGCAACAGAAATTTTGCGGATTGGTCGATCTGTTCGCGAGATATGGCAGTTTGGAAGTAGGAAACGCTTGAGAAACTCAAAATTTTCGCAGTTCTGATGCTCGAAACGAATGACGAGAACGGCCTAGGGGAGAACTACACATACCGTTGTAATCGGGCGAGTTTCTACTTTCAGATGCAACAGAAATTTTGCGGATTGTTCAATCCGTTCGCGAGATATGGCAGTTTGGAGGTAAGAAACGCTTGAGAAACTCAAAATTTTCGCAGTTCTGATGCTCGAAACGAATAACTGGAACGGCCTAGGGGAAAACTACACATACCGTTGTAATCGGGCGAGTTTCTACTTTCAGATGCAACAGAAATTTTGCGGATTGATCGATCTGTTCGCGAGATATGGCAGTTTGGAAGTAGGAAACGCTTGAGAAACTCAAAATTTTTTCGCAGTTCTGATGCTCGAATCGAATGACGAGCACGGCCTAGGGGAAAAGTGCGCATACCGTTGTAATCGGGCGAGTTTCTACTTTCAGAAGCAACAGAAATTTTGCGGATTGGTCAATCCGTTCGCGAGATGTGGCAGTTTGGATGTAAGAAACGCTTGAGAAACTCAAAATTTTCGCAGTTCTGATGCTCGAAACGAATAACTAGAACGGCCTAGGGGAAAAGTACGCATACCGATGTAATCGGGCGAGATTCTACTTTCAGATGCAACAGAAATTTTGCGGATTGGTCGATCCGTTCGCGAGATGTGGCAGTTTGGATGTAAGAAACGCTTGAGAAACTCAAAATTTTCGCAGTCCTGAAGGTCGAAACTAATAACTAGAACGGCCTAGGGGAAAACTACACCTACCGTTGTAGTCGGGCGAGTTTCTACTTTCAGATGCAACAGAAATCATGCGGATTGGTCAATCCGTTCGCGAGATATGGCCGTTTGGATGTAAGAAACGCTTGAGAAACTCAAAATTTTCGCAGTTCTGATGCTCGAAACGAATAACTGGAACGGCCTAGGGGAAAACTACACATACCGTTGTAATCGGGCGAGTTTCTACTTTCAGATGCAACAGAAATTTTGCGGATTGGTCAATCCGTTCGCGAGATGTGGCAGTTTGGATGTAAGAAACGCTTGAGAAACTCAAAATTTGCGCAGTTCTGATGCTTGAAACGAATAACTAGAACGGCCTAGGGGGAAAGTGCGCATACCGTTGTAATCGGGCGAGTTTCTACTTTCAAATGCAACAGAAATTTTGCGGATTGGTCAATCCGTTCGCGAGATATGGCAGTTTGGAGGTAAGAAACGCTTGAGAAACTCAAAATTTTCGCAGTTCTGATTCTCGAAACGAATAACTGGAACGGTCTAGGGGAAAACTACACATACCGTTGTAATCAGGCGAGTTTCTACTTTCAGATGCAACAGAAATTTTGCGGATTGGTCAATCCGTTCGCGAGATGTGGCAGTTTGGATGTACGAAACGCTTGAGAAACTCAAAATTTGCGCAGTTCTGATGCTTGAAACGAATAACTAGAACGGCCTAGGGGGAAAGTGCGCATACCGTTGTAATCGGGCGAGTTTCTACTTTCAGATGCAACAGAAACTTTGCGGATTGGTCGATCTGTTCGCGAGATATGGCAGTTTGGAGGTAAGAAACGCTTGAGAAACTCAAAATTTTCGCAGTTCTGATGCTCGAAACGAATGACTAGAACGGCCTAGGGGAGAAGTACGCATACCGTTGTAATCGGGCGGGTTTCTACTTTCAGATGCAACAGAAATCATGCGGATCGGTCAATCCGTTCGCGAGATATGGCAGTTTGGATGTAAGAAACGATTGAGAAACTCAAAATTTTCGCAGTTCTGATGCTCGAAACGAATAACTGGAACGGCCTAGGGGAAAACTACACATACCGTTGTAATCGGGCGAGTTTCTACTTTCAGATGCAACAGAAATTTTGCGGATTGGTCGATCTGTTCGCGAGATATGGCAGTTTGGAAGTAGGAAACGCTTGAGAAACTCAAAATTTTCGCAGTTCTGATGCTCGAAACGAATAACTAGAACGGCCCAGGGGAAAAGTGCGCATACCGTTGTAATCGGGCGAGTTTCTACTTTCAAATGCAACAGAAATTTTGCGGATTGGTCAATCCGTTCGCGAGATATGGCAATTTGGATGTAAGAAACGCTTGAGAAAGTCAAAATTTTCGCAGTTCTGATTCTCGAAACGAATAACTGGAACGGTCTAGGGGAAAACTACACATACCGTTGTAATCAGGCGAGTTTCTACTTTCAGATGCAACAGAAATTTTGCGGATTGGTCAATCCGTTCGCGAGATGTGGCAGTTTGGATGTAAGAAACGCTTGAGAAACTCAAAATTTTCGCAGTTCTGATGCTCGAAACGAATAACTAGAACGGCCTAGGGGAAAAGTACGCATACCGATGTAATCGGGCGAGTTTCTACTTTCAGATGCAACAGAAATTTTGCGGATTGGTCGATCCGTTCGCGAGATGTGGCAGTTTGGATGTAAGAAACGCTTGAGAAACTCAAAATTTTCGCAGTCCTGAAGGTCGAAACTAATAACTAGAACGGCCTAGGGGAAAACTACACCTACCGTTGTAGTCGGGCGAGTTTCTACTTTCAGATGCAACAGAAATCATGCGGATTGGTCAATCCGTTCGCGAGATATGGCCGTTTGGATGTAAGAAACGCTTGAGAAACTCAAAATTTTCGCAGTTCTGATGCTCGAAACGAATAACTGGAACGGCCTAGGGGAAAACTACACATACCGTTGTAATCGGGCGAGTTTCTACTTTCAGATGCAACAGAAATTTTGCGGATTGGTCGATCTGTTCGCGAGATATAGCAGTTTGGAAGTAGGAAACGCTTGAGAAACTCAAAATTTTCGCAGTTCTGATGCTCGAAACGAATAACTGGAACGGTCTAGGGGAAAACTACACATACCGTTGTAATCAGGCGAGTTTCTACTTTCAGATGCAACAGAAATTTTGCGGATTGGTCAATCCGTTCGCGAGATGTGGCAGTTTGGATGTAAGAAACGCTTGAGAAACTCAAAATTTTCGCAGTTCTGATGCTCGAAACGAATAACTAGAACGGCCCAGGGGAAAAGTGCGCATACCGTTGTAATCAGGCGAGTTTCTGCTTTCAAATGCAACAGAAATTTTGCGGATTGGTCAATCCGTTCGCGAGATATGGCAGTTTGGAGGTAAGAAACGCTTGAGAAACTCAAAATTTTCGCAGTTCTGATTCTCGAAACGAATAACTGGAACGGTCTAGGGGAAAACTACACATACCGTTGTAATCAGGCGAGTTTCTACTTTCAGATGCAACAGAAATTTTGCGGATTGGTCAATCCGTTCGCGAGATGTGGCAGTTTGGATGTAAGAAACGCTTGAGAAACTCAAAATTTTCGCAGTTCTGATGCTCGAAACGAATAACTAGAACGGCCTAGGGGAAAAGTACGCATACCGATGTAATCGGGCGAGTTTCTACTTTCAGATGCAACAGAAATTTTGCGGATTGGTCGATCCGTTCGCGAGATGTGGCAGTTTGGATGTAAGAAACGCTTGAGAAACTCAAAATTTTCGCAGTCCTGAAGGTCGAAACTAATAACTAGAACGGCCTAGGGGAAAACTACACCTACCGTTGTAGTCGGGCGAGTTTCTACTTTCAGATGCAACAGAAATCATGCGGATTGGTCAATCCGTTCGCGAGATATGGCCGTTTGGATGTAAGAAACGCTTGAGAAACTCAAAATTTTCGCAGATCTGATTCTCGAAACGAATAACTGGAACGGTCTAGGGGAAAACTACACATACCGTTGTAATCAGGCGAGTTTCTACTTTCAGATGCAACAGAAATTTTGCGGATTGGTCGATCTGTTCGCGAGATATGGCAGTTTGGAAGTAGGAAACGCTTGAGAAACTCAAAATTTTCGCAGTTCTGATGCTCGAAACGAATAACTAGAACGGCCCAGGGGAAAAGTGCGCATACCGTTGTAATCGGACGAGTTTCTACTTTCAAATGCAACAGAAATTTTGCGGATTGGTCAATCCGTTCGCGAGATATGGCAGTTTGGATGTAAGAAACGCTTGAGAAACTCAAAATTTTCGCAGATCTGATTCTCGAAACGAATAACTGGAACGTCTAGGGGAAAACTACACATACCGTTGTAATCAGGCGAGTTTCTACTTTCAGATGCAACAGAAATTCTGCGGATTGGTCAATCCGTTCGCGAGATGTGGCAGTTTGGATGTAAGAAACGCTTGAGAAACTCAAAATTTGCGCAGTTCTGATGCTTGAAACGAATAACTAGAACGGCCTAGGGGGGAAAGTGCGCATACCGTTGTAATCAGGCGAGTTTCTACTTTCAGATGCAACAGAAATTTTGCGGATTGGTCAATCCGTTCGCGAGATGTGGCAGTTTGGATGTAAGAAACGCTTGAGAAACTCAAAATTTGCGCAGTTCTGATGCTTGAAACGAATAACTAGAACGGCCTAGGGGGAAAGTGCGCATACCGTTGTAATCGGGCGAGTTTCTACTTTCAGATGCAACAGCAATTTTGCGGATAGGTCGATCTGTTCGCGAGATATGGCAGTTTGGAGGTAAGAAACGCTTGAGAAACTCAAAATTTTCGCAGTTCTGATGCTCGAAAGGAATAACTAGAGCGGCCCAGGGGAAAAGTGCGCATACCGTTGTAATCGGGCGAGTTTCTACTTTCAAATGCAACAGAAATTTTGCGGATAGGTCGATCTGTTCGCGAGATATGGCCGTTTGGATGTAAGAAACGCTTGAGAAACTCAAAATTTGCGCAGTTCTGATGCTTGAAACGAATAACTAGAACGGCCTAGGGGGAAAGTGCGCATACCGTTGTAATCAGGCGAGTTTCTACTTTCAGATGCAACAGAAATTTTGCGGATTGGTCAATCCGTTCGCGAGATGTGGCAGTTTGGATGTAAGAAACGCTTGAGAAACTCAAAATTTGCGCAGTTCTGATGCTTGAAACGAATAACTAGAACGGCCTAGGGGGAAAGTGCGCATACCGTTGTAATCGGGCGAGTTTCTATTTTCAGATGCAACAGAAATTTTGCGGATAGGTCGATCTGTTCGCGAGATATGGCAGTTTGGATGTAAGAAACGCTTGAGAAACTCAAAATTTCCGCAGTTCTGATTCTCGAAACGAATAACTGGAACGGTCTAGGGGAAAACTACACATACCGTTGTAATCAGGCGAGTTTCTACTTTCAGATGCAACAGAAATTTTGCGGATTGGTCAATCCGTTCGCGAGATGTGGCAGTTTGGATGTAAGAAACGCTTGAGAAACTCAAAATTTTCGCAGTTCTGATGCTCGAAACGAATAACTAGAACGGCCTAGGGGAAAAGTCCGCATACCGTTGTAATCGGGCGAGTTTCTACTTTCAGATGCAACAGAAATTTTGCGGATTGATCAATCCGTTCGCGAGATATGGCAGTTTGGAGATAAGAAACGCTTTAGAAACTCAATATTTTCGCAGTTCTGATGCTCGAAACGAATAACTAGAACGGCCCAGGGGAAAAGTGCGCATACCCTTGTAATCGGGCGAGTTTCTACTTTCAAATGCAACAGAAATTTTGCGGATTGGTCAATCCGTTCGCGAGATATGGCAGTTTGGAGGTAAGAAACGCTTGAGAAACTCAAAATTTTCGCAGTTCTGATTCTCGAAACGAATAACTGGAACGGTCTAGGGGAAAACTACACATACCGTTGTAATCAGGCGAGTTTCTACTTTCAGATGCAACAGAAATTTTGCGGATTGGTCAATCCGTTCGCGAGATGTGGCAGTTTGGATGTAAGAAACGCTTGAGAAACTCAAAATTTTCGCAGTTCTGATTCTCGAAACGAATAACTAGAACGGCCTAGGGGAAAAGTACGCATACCGATGTAATCGGGCGAGTTTCTACTTTCAGGTGCAACAGAAATTTTGCGGATTGGTCGATCCGTTCGCGAGATATGGCAGTTTGGATGTAAGAAACGCTTGAGAAACTCAAAATTTGCGCAGTTCTGATGCTTGAAACGAATAACTAGAACGGCCTAGGGGGAAAGTGCGCATACCGTTGTAATCGGGCGAGTTTCTACTTTCAGATGCAACAGAAACTTTGCGGATTGATCAATCCGTTCGCGAGATATGGCAGTTTGGAGATAAGAAACGCTTTAGAAGCTCAAAATTTTCGCAGTTCTGATGCTCGAAACGAATAACTAGAACGGCCCAGGGGAAAAGTGCGCATACCGTTGTAATCGGGCGAGTTTCTAATTTCAAATGCAACAGAAATTTTGCGGATTGGTCAATCCGTTCGCGAGATATGGCAGTTTGGAGGTAAGAAACGCTTCAGAAACTCAAAATTTTCGCAGTTCTGATTCTCGAAACGAATAACTGGAACGGTCTAGGGGAAAACTACACATACCGTTGTAATCAGGCGAGTTTCTACTTTCAGATGCAACAGAAATTTTGCGGATTGGTCAATCCGTTCGCGAGATGTGGCAGTTTGGATGTAAGAAACGCTTGAGAAACTCAAAATTTGCGCAGTTCTGATGTTTGAAACGAATAACTAGAACGGCCTAGGGGGAAAGTGCGCACACCGTTGTAATCGGGCGAGTTTCTACTTTCAGATGCAACAGAAATTTTGCGGATTGGTCGATCTGTTCGCGAGATATGGCAGTTTGGAGGTAAGAAACGCTTGAGAAACCCAAATTTTCGCAGTTCTGATGCTCGAAACGAATGACTAGAACGGCCTAGGGGAGAAGTACGCATACCGTTGTAATCGGGCGGGTTTCTACTTTCAGATGCAACAGAAATCATGCGGATTGGTCAATCCGTTCGCGAGATATGGCAGTTTGGAGGTAAGAAACGCTTGAGAAACTCAAAATTTTCGCAGTTCTGATTCTCGAAACGAATAACTGGAACGGTCTAGGGGAAAACTACACATACCGTTGTAATCAGGCGAGTTTCTACTTTCAGATGCAACAGAAATTTTGCGGATTGGTCAATCCGTTCGCGAGATGTGGCAGTTTGGATGTAAGAAACGCTTGAGAAACTCAAAATTTTCGCAGTTCTGATGCTCGAAACGAATAACTGGAACGGCCTAGGGGAAAACTACACATACCGTTGTAATCGGGCGAGTTTCTACTTTCAGATGCAACAGAAATTTTGCGGATTGGTCGATCCGTTCGCGAGATATGGCAGTTTGGAAGTAAGAAACGCTTGAGAAACTCAAAATTTTCGCAGTTCTGAAGCTCGAAACTAATAACTAGAACGGCCTAGGGGAAAACTACACCTACCGTTGTAGTCGGGCGAGTTTCTACTTTCAGATGCAACAGAAATTTTGCGGATTGGTCGATCCGTTCGCGAGATATGGCAGTTTGGAAGTAAGAAACGCTTGAGAAACTCAAAATTTTCGCAGTTCTGATGCTCGAAACGAATAACTAGAACGGCCTAGGGGAAAAGTACGCATACCGATGTAATCGGGCGAGTTTCTACTTTCAGGTGCAACAGAAATTTTGCGGATTGGTCGATCCGTTCGCGAGATGTGGCACTTTGGAAGTAAGAAACGCTTGAGAAACTCAAAATTTTCGCAGTTCTGAAGCTCGAAACTAATAACTAGAACGGCCTAGGGGAAAACTACACCTACCGTTGTAGTCGGGCGAGTTTCTACTTTCAGATGCAACAGAAATCATGCGGATTGGTCAATCCGTTCGCGAGATATGGCCGTTTGGATGTAAGAAACGCTTGAGAAACTCAAAATTTTCGCAGTTCTGATGCTCGAAACGAATAACCAGAACGGCCTAGGGGAAAAGTGCGCATACCGTTGTAATCGGGCGAGTTTCTACTTTCAGATGCAACAGAAATTTTGCGGATTGTTCAATCCGTTCGCGAGATATGGCAGTTTGGAGGTAAGGAACGCTTGAGAAACTCAAAATTTGCGCAGTTCTGATGCTTGAAACGAATAACTAGAACGGCCCAGGGGAAAAGTGCGCATACCGTTGTAATCGGGCGAGTTTCTACTTTCAGATGCAACAGAAATTTTGCGGATCGGTTAATCCGTTCGCGAGATATGGCAGTTTGGATGTAAGAAACGCTTGAGAAACTCAAAATTTTCGCAGTTCTGATGCACGAAACGAATAACTGGAACGGCCTAGGGGAAAACTACACATACCGTTGTAATCGGGCGAGTTTCTACTTTCAGATGCAACAGAAATTTTGCGGATTGGTCGATCCGTTCGCGAGATATGGCAGTTTGGAAGTAAGAAACGCTTGAGAAATTCAAAACTTTCGCAGTTCTGATGCTCGAAACGAATGACTAGAACGGCCTAGGGGAGAAGTACGCATACCGTTGTAATCGGGCGAGTTTCTACTTTCAGATGCAACAGAAATTTTGCGGATTGATCAATCCGTTCGCGAGATATGGCAGTTTGGAGATAAGAAACGTTTGAGAAACTCAAAATTTTCGCAGTTCTGATGCTCGAAACGAATAACTAGAACGGCCTAGGGGAAAAGTACGCATACCGATGTAATCGGGCGAGTTTCTACTTTCAGGTGCAACAGAAATTTTGCGGATTGGTCGATCCGTTCGCGAGATGTGGCAGTTTGGAAGAAAGAAACGCTTGAGAAACTCAAAATTTTCGCAGTTCTGAAGCTCGAAACTAATAACTAGAACGGCCTAGGGGAAAACTACACCTACCGTTGTAGTCGGGCGAGTTTCTACTTTCAGATGCAACAGAAATTTTGCGGATTGGTCAATCCGTTCGCGAGATATGGCAGTTTGGAAGTAAGAAACGCTTGAGAAACTCAAAATTTTCGCAGTTCTGATGCTCGAAACGAATGACTAGAACGGCCTAGGGGAGAAGTACGCATACCGTTGTAATCGGGCGAGTTTCTACTTTCAGATGCAACAGAAACTATGCGGATTGGTCAATCCGTTCGCGAGATATGGCAGTTTGGAGGTAAGAAACGCTTGAGAAACTCAAAATTTTCGCAGTTCTGATTCTCGAAACGAACAACTGGAACGGTCTAGGGGAAAACTACACATACCGTTGTAATCAGGCGAGTTTCTACGTTCAGATGCAACAGAAATCATGCGGATTGGTCAATCCGTTCGCGAGATATGGCCGTTTGGATGTAAGAAACGCTTGAGAAACTCAAAATTTTCGCAGTTCTGATGCTTGAACCGAATAACCAGAACGGCCTAGGGGAAAACTACACATACCGTTGTAATCGGGCGAGTTTCTACTTTCAGATGCAACAGAAATTTTGCGGATTGGTCGATCCGTTCGCGAGATATGGCAGTTTGGAAGTAAGAAACGCTTGAGAAATTCAAAACTTTCGCAGTTCTGATGCTCGAAACGAATGACTAGAACGGCCTAGGGGAGAAGTACGCGTACCGTTGTAATCGGGCGAGTTTCTACTTTCAGATGCAACAGAAATTTTGCGGATTGATCAATCCGTTCGCGAGATATGGCAGTTTGGAGATAAGAAACGTTTGAGAAACTCAAAATTTTCGCAGTTCTGATGCTCGAAACGAATGACTAGAACCGCCTAGGGGAAAAGTGCGCATACCGTTGTAATCGGGCGAGTTTCTACTTTCAGATGCAACAGAAATTTTGCGGATGGATAAATCCGTTCGCGAGATATGGCAGTTTGGAGATAAGAAACGCTTGAGAAACTCAAAATTTTCGCAGTTCTGATGCTCGAAACGAATAACTAGAACGGCCTAGGCGAAAAGTACGCACACCGATGTAATCGGGCGAGCTTCTACTTTCAGATGCAACAGAAATTCTGCGGATTGGTCGATCCGTTCGCGAGATATGGCAGTTTGGATGTAAGAAACGCTTGAGAGACTCAAAATTTTCGCAGTTCTGATGCTCGAAACGAATAACTAGAACGGCCTAGGGGAAAACTACACCTACCTTTGTAATCGGGCGAGTTTCTACTTTCAGATGCAACAGAAATTTTGCGGATTTGTCGATCCGTTCGCGAGATGTGGCAGTTTGGAAGTAAGAAACGCTTGAGAAACTCAAAATTTTCGCAGTTCTGATTCTCGAAACGAACAACTGGAACGGTCTAGGGGAAAACTACACATACCGTTGTAATCAGGCGAGTTTCTACTTTCAGATGCAACAGAAATTTTGCGGATTGGTCAATCCGTTCGCGAGATGTGGCAGTTTGGAGGTAAGAAACGCTTGAGAAACTCAAAATTTTCGCAGTTCTGATGCTCGAAATGAATAACTAGAACGGCCTAGGGGAAAAGTACGCATACCGATGTAATCGGGCGAGTTTCTACTTTCAGATGCAACAGAAATTTTGCGGATTGGTCGATCCGTTCGCGAGATGTGGCAGTTTGGAAGTAAGAAACGCTTGAGAAATTCAAAATTTTCGCAGTTCTGATGCTCGAAACGAATGACTAGAACGGCCTAGGGGAGAAGTACGCATACCGTTGTAATCGGGCGAGTTTCTACTTTCAGATGCAACAGAAATTTTGCGGATTGATCAATCCGTTCGCGAGATATGGCAGTTTGGAGATAAGAAACGCTTGAGAAACACAAAATTTTCGCAGTTCTGATGCTCGAAACTAATGACTAGAACGGCCTAGGAGAGAAGTACGCATACCGTTGTTATCGGGCGAGTTTCTACTTTCAGATGCAACAGAAATTTTGCGGATCGGTCAATCTGTTCGCGAGATATGGCAGTTTGGATGTAAGAAACGCTTGAGAAACTCAAAATTTTCGCAGTTCTGATGCTCGAAACGAATAACTGGAACGGTCTAGGGGAAAACTACGCATACCGTTGTAATCGGGCGAGTCTCTACTTTCAGATGCAACAGAAATTGTACGGATTGGTCAATCCGTTCGCGAGATATGGCAGTTTGGAGGTAAGAAACGCTTGAGAAACTCAAAATTTTCGCAGTTCTGATGCTGGAAACGAATAACTGGAACGGCCTAGGGGAAAACTACACATACCGTTGTAATCGGGCGAGTTTCTACTTTCAGATGCAACAGAAATTTTGCGGATTGGTCGATCCGTTCGCGAGATGTGGCAGTTTGGAAGTAAGAAACGCTTGAGAAACTCAAAATTTTCGCAGTTCTGATGCTCGAAACGAATGACTAGAACGGCCTAGGGGAGAAGTACGCATACCGTTGTAATCGGGCGAGTTTCTACTTTCAGATGCAACAGAAATTATGCGGATTGGTCAATCCGTTCGCGAGATATGGCAGTTTGGAGGTAAGAAACGCTTGAGAAACTCAAAATTTTCGCAGTTCTGATTCTCGAAACGAACAACTGGAACGGTCTAGGGGAAAACTACACATACCGTTGTAATCAGGCGAGTTTCTACGTTCAGATGCAACAGAAATCATGCGGATTGGTCAATCCGTTCGCGAGATATGGCCGTTTGGATGTAAGAAACGCTTGAGAAACTCAAAATTTTCGCAGTTCTGATGCTTGAACCGAATAACCAGAACGGCCTAGGGGAAAAGTGCGCATACCGTTGTAATCGGGCGAGTTTCTACTTTCAGATGCAACAGAAATTTTGCGGATTGGTCAATCCGTTCGCGAGATATGGCAGTTTGGAGGTAAGGAACGCTTGAGAAACTCAAAATTTGCGCAGTTCTGATGCTTGAAACGAATAACTAGAACGGCCTAGGGGAAAAGTGCGCATACCGTTGTAATCGGGCGAGTTTCTACTTTCAGATGCGACAGAAATTTTGCGGATCGGTTAATCCGTTCGCGAGATATGGCAGTTTGGATGTAAGAAACGCTTGAGAAACTCAAAATTTTCGCAGTTCTGATGCTCGAAACGAATAACTGGAACGGCCTAGGGGAAAACTACACATACCGTTGTAATCGGGCGAGTTTCTACTTTCAGATGCAACAGAAATTTTGCGGATTGGTCGATCCGTTCGCGAGATATGGCAGTTTGGAAGTAAGAAACGCTTGAGAAATTCAAAACTTTCGCAGTTCTGATGCTCGAAACGAATGACTAGAACGGCCTAGGGGAGAAGTACGCGTACCGTTGTAATCGGGCGAGTTTCTACTTTCAGATGCAACAGAAATTTTGCGGATTGATCAATCCGTTCGCGAGATATGGCAGTTTGGAGATAAGAAACGTTTGAGAAACTCAAAATTTTCGCAGTTCTGATGCTCGAAACGAATGACTAGAACCGCCTAGGGGAAAAGTGCGCATACCGTTGTAATCGGGCGAGTTTCTACTTTCAGATGCAACAGAAATTTTGCAGATGGATAAATCCGTTCGCGAGATATGGCAGTTTGGAGATAAGAAACGCTTGAGAAACTCAAAATTTTCGCAGTTCTGATGCTCGAAACGAATAACTAGAACGGCCTATGCGAAAAGTACGCATACCGATGTAATCGGGCGAGCTTCTACTTTCAGATGCAACAGAAATTCTGCGGATTGGTCGATCCGTTCGCGAGATATGGCAGTTTGGATGTAAGAAACGCTTGAGAGACTCAAAATTTTCGCAGTTCTGATGCTCGAAACGAATAACTAGAACGGCCTAGGGGAAAACTACACCTACCTTTGTAATCGGGCGAGTTTCTACTTTCAGATGCAACAGAAATTTTGCGGATTTGTCGATCCGTTCGCGAGATGTGGCAGTTTGGAAGTAAGAAACGCTTGAGAAACTCAAAATTTTCGCAGTTCTGATTCTCGAAACGAACAACTGGAACGGTCTAGGGGAAAACTACACATACCGTTGTAATCAGGCGAGTTTCTACTTTCAGATGCAACAGAAATTTTGCGGATTGGTCAATCCGTTCGCGAGATGTGGCAGTTTGGAGGTAAGAAACGCTTGAGAAACTCAAAATTTTCGCAGTTCTGATGCTCGAAATGAATAACTAGAACGGCCTAGGGGAAAAGTACGCATACCGATGTAATCGGGCGAGTTTCTACTTTCAGATGCAACAGAAATTTTGCGGATTGGTCGATCCGTTCGCGAGATGTGGCAGTTTGGAAGTAAGAAACGCTTGAGAAATTCAAAATTTTCGCAGTTCTGATGCTCGAAACGAATGACTAGAACGGCCTAGGGGAGAAGTACGCATACCGTTGTAATCGGGCGAGTTTCTACTTTCAGATGCAACAGAAATTTTGCGGATTGATCAATCCGTTCGCGAGATATGGCAGTTTGGAGATAAGAAACGCTTGAGAAACACAAAATTTTCGCAGTTCTGATGCTCGAAACTAATGACTAGAACGGCCTAGGAGAGAAGTACGCATACCGTTGTTATCGGGCGAGTTTCTACTTTCAGATGCAACAGAAATTTTGCGGATCGGTCAATCCGTTCGCGAGATATGGCAGTTTGGAGATAAGAAACGCTTGAGAAACTCAAAATTTTCGCAGTTCTGATGCTCGAAACGAATAACTAGAACGGCCTAGGCGAAAAGTACGCATACCGATGTAATCGGGCGAGCTTCTACTTTCAGATGCAACAGAAATTCTGCGGATTGGTCGATCCGTTCGCGAGATATGGCAGTTTGGATGTAAGAAACGCTTGAGAGACTCAAAATTTTCGCAGTTCTGATGCTCGAAACGAATAACTAGAACGGCCTAGGGGAAAACTACACCTACCTTTGTAATCGGGCGAGTTTCTACTTTCAGATGCAACAGAAATTTTGCGGATTTGTCGATCCGTTCGCGAGATGTGGCAGTTTGGAAGTAAGAAACGCTTGAGAAACTCAAAATTTTCGCAGTTCTGATTCTCGAAACGAACAACTGGAACGGTCTAGGGGAAAACTACACATACCGTTGTAATCAGGCGAGTTTCTACTTTCAGATGCAACAGAAATTTTGCGGATTGGTCAATCCGTTCGCGAGATGTGGCAGTTTGGAGGTAAGAAACGCTTGAGAAACTCAAAATTTTCGCAGTTCTGATGCTCGAAACGAATGACTAGAACGGCCTAGGGGAGAAGTACGCATACCGTTGTAATCGGGCGAGTTTCTACTTTCACATGCAACAGAAATTTTGCGGATTGATCAATCCGTTCGCGAGATATGGCAGTTTGGAGATAAGAAACGCTTGAGAAACACAAAATTTTCGCAGTTCTGATGCTCGAAACTAATGACTAGAACGGCCTAGGAGAGAAGTACGCATACCGTTGTTATCGGGCGAGTTTCTACTTTCAGATGCAACAGAAATTTTGCGGATCGGTCAATCCGTTCGCGAGATATGGCAGTTTGGATGTAAGAAACGCTTGAGAAACTCAAAATTTTCGCAGTTCTGATGCTCGAAACGAATAACTGGAACGGTCTAGGGGAAAACTACGCATACCGTTGTAATCGGGCGAGTCTCTACTTTCAGATGCAACAGAAATTGTGCGGATTGGTCAATCCGTTCGCGAGATATGGCAGTTTGGAGGTAAGAAACGCTTGAGAAACTCAAAATTTTCGCAGTTCTGATGCTCGAAACGAATAACTGGAACGGTCTAGGGGAAAACTACGCATACCGTTGTAATCGGGCGAGTCTCTACTTTCAGATGCAACAGAAATTGTGCGGATTGGTCAATCCGTTCGCGAGATATGGCAGTTTGGAGGTAAGAAACGCTTGAGAAACTCCAAATTTTCGCAGTTCTGATGCTGGAAACGAATAACTGGAACGGCCTAGGGGAAAACTACACATACCGTTGTAATCGGGCGAGTTTCTACTTTCAGATGCAACAGAAATTTTGCGGATTGGTCGATCCGTTCGCGAGATATGGCAGTTTGGATGTAAGAAACGCTTGAGAAACTCAAAATTTTCGCAGTTCTGATGCTCGAAACGAATAACTGGAACGGCCTAGGGGAAAACTACACATACCGTTGTAATCGGGCGAGTTTCTACTTTCAGATGCAACAGAAATTTTGCGGATTGGTCGATCCGTTCGCGAGATATGGCAGTTTGGAAGTAAGAAACGCTTGAGAAATTCAAAACTTTCGCAGTTCTGATGCTCGAAACGAATGACTAGAACGGCCTAGGGGAGAAGTACGCATACCGTTGTAATCGGGCGAGTTTCTACTTTCAGATGCAACAGAAATTTTGCGGATTGATCAATCCGTTCGCGAGATATGGCAGTTTGGAGATAAGAAACGTTTGAGAAACTCAAAATTTTCGCAGTTCTGATGCTCGAAACGAATGACTAGAACCGCCTAGGGGAAAAGTGCGCATACCGTTGTAATCGGGCGAGTTTCTACTTTCAGATGCAACAGAAATTTTGCGGATTGATAAATCCGTTCGCGAGATATGGCAGTTTGGAGATAAGAAACGCTTGAGAAACTCAAAATTTTCGCAGTTCTGATGCTCGAAACGAATAACTAGAACGGCCTAGGCGAAAAGTACGCATACCGATGTAATCGGGCGAGCTTCTACTTTCAGATGCAACAGAAATTCTGCGGATTGGTCGATCCGTTCGCGAGATATGGCAGTTTGGATGTAAGAAACGCTTGAGAGACTCAAAATTTTCGCAGTTCTGATGCTCGAAACGAATAACTAGAACGGCCTAGGGGAAAACTACACCTACCTTTGTAATCGGGCGAGTTTCTACTTTCAGATGCAACAGAAATTTTGCGGATTTGTCGATCCGTTCGCGAGATGTGGCAGTTTGGAAGTAAGAAACGCTTGAGAAACTCAAAATTTTCGCAGTTCTGATGCTCGAAACGAATAACTAGAACGGCCTAGGGGAATACTACACATACCGTTGTAATCAGGCGAGTTTCTACTTTCAGATGCAACAGAAATTTTGCGGATTGGTCAATCCGTTCGCGAGATGTGGCAGTTTGGAGGTAAGAAACGCTTGAGAAACTCAAAATTTTCGCAGTTCTGATGCTCGAAATGAATAACTAGAACGGCCTAGGGGAAAAGTACGCATACCGATGTAATCGGGCGAGTTTCTACTTTCAGATGCAACAGAAATTTTGCGGATTGGTCGATCCGTTCGCGAGATGTGGCAGTTTGGAAGTAAGAAACGCTTGAGAAATTCAAAATTTTCGCAGTTCTGATGCTCGAAACGAATGACTAGAACGGCCTAGGGGAGAAGTACGCACACCGTTGTAATCGGGCGAGTTTCTACTTTCAGATGCAACAGAAATTTTGCGGATTGATCAATCCGTTCGCGAGATATGGCAGTTTGGAGATAAGAAACGCTTGAGAAACTCAAAATTTTCGCAGTTCTGATGCTCGAAACTAATGACTAGAACGGCCTAGGAGAGAAGTACGCATACCGTTGTAATCGGGCGAGTTTCTACTTTCAGATGCAACAGAAATTTTGCGGATCGGTCAATCCGTTCGCGAGATATGGCAGTTTGGATGTAAGAAACGCTTGAGAAACTCAAAATTTTCGCAGTTCTGATGCTCGAAACGAATAACTGGAACGGCCTAGGGGAAAACTACGCATACCGTTGTAATCGGGCGAGTCTCTACTTTCAGATGCAACAGAAATTGTGCGGATTGGTCAATCCGTTCGCGAGATATGACAGTTTGGAGGTAAGAAACGCTTGAGAAACTCAAAATTTTCGTAGTTCTGATGCTGGAAACGAATAACTGGAACGCCCTAGGGGAAAACTACACATACCGTTGTAATCGGGCGAGTTTCTACTTTCAGATGCAACAGAAATTTTGCGGATTGGTCGATGCGTTCGCGAGATGTGGCAGTTTGGAAGTAAGAAACGCTTGAGAAACTCAAAATTTTCGCAGTTCTGATGCTCGAAACGAATGACTAGAACGGCCTAGGGGAGAAGTACGCATACCGTTGTAATCGGGCGAGTTTCTACTTTCAGATGCAGCAGAAATTATGCGGATTGGTCAATCCGTTCGGGAGATATGGCCGTTTGGATGTAAGAAACGCTTGAGAAACTCAAAATTTTCGCAGTTCTGATGCTCGAAACGAATAACTAGGACGGCCTAGGGGAAAAGTGGGCACACCGTTGTAATCGGGCGAGTTTCTACTTTCAGATGCAACAGAAATTTTGCGGATCGGTCAATCCGTTCGCGAGATATGGCAGTTTGGATGTAAGAAACGCTTGAGAAACTCAAAATTTTCGCAGTTCTGATGCTGGAAACGAATAACTGGAACGGCCTAGGGGAAAACTACGCATACCGTTGTAATCGGGCGAGTCTCTACTTTCAGATGCAACAGAAATCGTGCGGATTGGTCAATCCGTTCGCGAGATATGGCCGTTTGGATGTAAGAAACGCTTGAGAAACTCAAAATTTTCGCCGTTCTGATGCTCGAAACGAATAACTGGAACGGTCTAGGGGAAAACTACGCATACCGTTGTAATCGGGCGAGTCTCTACTTTCAGATGCAACAGAAATTGTGCGGATTGGTCAATCCGTTCGCGAGATATGGCAGTTTGGAGGTAAGAAACGCTTGAGAAACTCCAAATTTTCGCAGTTCTGATGCTGGAAACGAATAACTGGAACGGCCTAGGGGAAAACTACACATACCGTTGTAATCGGGCGAGTTTCTACTTTCAGATGCAACAGAAATTTTGCGGATTGGTCGATCCGTTCGCGAGATATGGCAGTTTGGATGTAAGAAACGCTTGAGAAACTCAAAATTTTCGCAGTTCTGATGCTCGAAACGAATAACTGGAACGGCCTAGGGGAAAACTACAGATACCGTTGTAATCGGGCGAGTTTCTACTTTCAGATGCAACAGAAATTTTGCGGATTGGTCGATCCGTTCGCGAGATATGGCAGTTTGGAAGTAAGAAACGCTTGAGAAATTCAAAACTTTCGCAGTTCTGATGCTCGAAACGAATGACTAGAACGGCCTAGGGGAGAAGTACGCATACCGTTGTAATCGGGCGAGTTTCTACTTTCAGATGCAACAGAAATTTTGCGGATTGATCAATCCGTTCGCGAGATATGGCAGTTTGGAGATAAGAAACGTTTGAGAAACTCAAAATTTTCGCAGTTCTGATGCTCGAAACGAATGACTAGAACCGCCTAGGGGAAAAGTGCGCATACCGTTGTAATCGGGCGAGTTTCTACTTTCAGATGCAACAGAAATTTTGCGGATTGATAAATCCGTTCGCGAGATATGGCAGTTTGGAGATAAGAAACGCTTGAGAAACTCAAAATTTTCGCAGTTCTGATGCTCGAAACGAATAACTAGAACGGCCTAGGCGAAAAGTACGCATACCGATGTAATCGGGCGAGCTTCTACTTTCAGATGCAACAGAAATTCTGCGGATTGGTCGATCCGTTCGCGAGATATGGCAGTTTGGATGTAAGAAACGCTTGAGAGACTCAAAATTTTCGCAGTTCTGATGCTCGAAACGAATAACTAGAACGGCCTAGGGGAAAACTACACCTACCTTTGTAATCGGGCGAGTTTCTACTTTCAGATGCAACAGAAATTTTGCGGATTTGTCGATCCGTTCGCGAGATGTGGCAGTTTGGAAGTAAGAAACGCTTGAGAAACTCAAAATTTTCGCAGTTCTGATGCTCGAAACGAATAACTAGAACGGCCTAGGGGAATACTACACATACCGTTGTAATCAGGCGAGTTTCTACTTTCAGATGCAACAGAAATTTTGCGGATTGGTCAATCCGTTCGCGAGATGTGGCAGTTTGGAGGTAAGAAACGCTTGAGAAACTCAAAATTTTCGCAGTTCTGATGCTCGAAATGAATAACTAGAACGGCCTAGGGGAAAAGTACGCATACCGATGTAATCGGGCGAGTTTCTACTTTCAGATGCAACAGAAATTTTGCGGATTGGTCGATCCGTTCGCGAGATGTGGCAGTTTGGAAGTAAGAAACGCTTGAGAAATTCAAAATTTTCGCAGTTCTGATGCTCGAAACGAATGACTAGAACGGCCTAGGGGAGAAGTACGCACACCGTTGTAATCGGGCGAGTTTCTACTTTCAGATGCAACAGAAATTTTGCGGATTGATCAATCCGTTCGCGAGATATGGCAGTTTGGAGATAAGAAACGCTTGAGAAACTCAAAATTTTCGCAGTTCTGATGCTCGAAACTAATGACTAGAACGGCCTAGGAGAGAAGTACGCATACCGTTGTAATCGGGCGAGTTTCTACTTTCAGATGCAACAGAAATTTTGCGGATCGGTCAATCCGTTCGCGAGATATGGCAGTTTGGATGTAAGAAACGCTTGAGAAACTCAAAATTTTCGCAGTTCTGATGCTCGAAACGAATAACTGGAACGGCCTAGGGGAAAACTACGCATACCGTTGTAATCGGGCGAGTCTCTACTTTCAGATGCAACAGAAATTGTGCGGATTGGTCAATCCGTTCGCGAGATATGACAGTTTGGAGGTAAGAAACGCTTGAGAAACTCAAAATTTTCGTAGTTCTGATGCTGGAAACGAATAACTGGAACGCCCTAGGGGAAAACTACACATACCGTTGTAATCGGGCGAGTTTCTACTTTCAGATGCAACAGAAATTTTGCGGATTGGTCGATGCGTTCGCGAGATGTGGCAGTTTGGAAGTAAGAAACGCTTGAGAAACTCAAAATTTTCGCAGTTCTGATGCTCGAAACGAATGACTAGAACGGCCTAGGGGAGAAGTACGCATACCGTTGTAATCGGGCGAGTTTCTACTTTCAGATGCAGCAGAAATTATGCGGATTGGTCAATCCGTTCGGGAGATATGGCCGTTTGGATGTAAGAAACGCTTGAGAAACTCAAAATTTTCGCAGTTCTGATGCTCGAAACGAATAACTAGGACGGCCTAGGGGAAAAGTGGGCATACCGTTGTAATCGGGCGAGTTTCTACTTTCAGATGCAACAGAAATTTTGCGGATCGGTCAATCCGTTCGCGAGATATGGCAGTTTGGATGTAAGAAACGCTTGAGAAACTCAAAATTTTCGCAGTTCTGATGCTGGAAACGAATAACTGGAACGGCCTAGGGGAAAACTACGCATACCGTTGTAATCGGGCGAGTCTCTACTTTCAGATGCAACAGAAATCGTGCGGATTGGTCAATCCGTTCGCGAGATATGGCCGTTTGGATGTAAGAAACGCTTGAGAAACTCAAAATTTTCGCCGTTCTGATGCTCGAAACGAATAACTAGAACGGCCTAGGGGAAAAGTCCGCATACCGTTGTAATCGGGCGAGTTTCTACTTTCAGATGCAACAGAAATTTTGCGGATTGGTCGATCCGTTCGCGAGATATGGCAGTTTGGAAGTAAGAAACGCTTGAGAAATTCAAAACTTTCGCAGTTCTGATGCTCGAAACGAATGACTAGAACGGCATAGGGGAGAAGTACGCATACCGTTGTAATCGGGCGAGTTTCTACTTTCAGATGCAACAGAAATTTTGCGGATTGATCAATCCGTTCGCGAGATATGGCAGTTTGGAGATAAGAAACGTTTGAGAAACTCAAAATTTTCGCAGTTCTGATGCTCGAAACGAATGACTAGAACCGCCTAGGGGAAAAGTGCGCATACCGTTGTAATCGGGCGAGTTTCTACTTTCAGATGCAACAGAAATTTTGCGGATTGATAAATCCGTTCGCGAGATATGGCAGTTTGGAGATAAGAAACGCTTGAGAAACTCAAAATTTTCGCAGTTCTGATGCTCGAAACGAATAACTAGAACGGCCTAGGCGAAAAGTACGCATACCGATGTAATCGGGCGAGCTTCTACTTTCAGATGCAACAGAAATTCTGCGGATTGGTCGATCCGTTCGCGAGATATGGCAGTTTGGATGTAAGAAACGCTTGAGAGACTCAAAATTTTCGCAGTTCTGATGCTCGAAACGAATAACTAGAACGGCCTAGGGGAAAACTACACCTACCTTTGTAATCGGGCGAGTTTCTACTTTCAGATGCAACAGAAATTTTGCGGATTTGTCGATCCGTTCGCGAGATGTGGCAGTTTGGAAGTAAGAAACGCTTGAGAAACTCAAAATTTTCGCAGTTCTGATGCTCGAAACGAATAACTAGAACGGCCTAGGGGAATACTACACCTACCGTTGTAATCGGGCGAATTTCTACTTTCAGATGCAACAGAAATTTTGCGGATTGGTCAATCCGTTCGCGAGATATGGCAGTTTGGTGGTAAGAAACGCTTGAGAAACTCAAAATTTTCGCAGTTCTGATTCTCGAAACGAACAACTGGAACGGTCTAGGGGAAAACTACACATACAGTTGTAATCAGGCGAGTTTCTACTTTCAGATGCAACAGAAATTTTGCGGATTGGTCAATCCGTTCGCAAGATGTGGCAGTTTGGAGGTAAGAAACGCTTGAGAAACTCAAAATTTTCGCAGTTCTGATGCTCGAAATGAATAACTAGAACGGCCTAGGGGAAAAGTACGCATACCGATGTAATCGGGCGAGTTTCTACTTTCAGATGCAACAGAAATTTTGCGGATTGGTCGATCCGTTCGCGAGATGTGGCAGTTTGGAAGTAAGAAACGCTTGAGAAATTCAAAATTTTCGCAGTTCTGATGCTCGAAACGAATGACTAGAACGGCCTACGGGAGAAGTACGCATACCGTTGTAATCGGGCGAGTTTCTACTTTCAGATGCAACAGAAATTTTGCGGATTGATCAATCCGTTCGCGAGATATGGCAGTTTGGAGATAAGAAACGCTTGTGAAACTCAAAATTTTCGCAGTTCTGATGCTCGAAACTAATGACTAGAACGGCCTAGGAGAGAAGTACGCATACCGTTGTAATCGGGCGAGTTTCTACTTTCAGATGCAACAGAAATTTTGCGGATCGGTCAATCCGTTCGCGAGATATGGCAGTTTGGATGTAAGAAACGCTTGAGAAACTCAAAATTTTCGCAGTTCTGATGCTCGAAACGAATAACTGGAGCGGCCTAGGGGAAAACTACACATACCGTTGTAATCGGGCGAGTTTCTACTTTCAGATGCAACAGAAATTTTGCGGATTGGTCAATCCGTTCGCGAGATGTGGCAGTTTGGAGGTAAAAAACGCTTGAGAAACTCAAAATTTTCGCAGTTCTGATGCTCGAAACGAATAACTGGAACGGCCTAGGGTAAAACTACACCTACCGTTGTAATCGGGCGAGTTTCTACTTTCAGATGCAAAAGAAATTTTGCGGATTGGTCGATCCGTTCGCGAGATGTGGCAGTTTGGAAGTAAGAAACGCTTGAGAAACTCAAAATTTTCGCAGTTCTGATGCTCGAAACGAATGACTAGAACGGCCTAGGGGAGAAGTACGCATACCGTTGTAATCGGGCGAGTTTCTACTTTCAGATGCAGCAGAAATTATGCGGATTGGTCAATCCGTTCGGGAGATATGGCCGTTTGGATGTAAGAAACGCTTGAGAAACTCAAAATTTTCGCAGTTCTGATGCTCGAAACGAATAACTAGAACGGCCTAGGGGAGAAGCTCGAATACCGTTGTAATCGGGCGAGTTTCTACTTTCAGATGCAACAGAAATTGTGGGGATTGATCAATCCGTTCGCGAGATATGGCAGTTTGGAGATAAGAAACGCTTCAGAAACTCAAAATTTTCGCAGTTCTGATGCTCGAAACGAATAACTGGAGCGGCCTAGGGGAAAACTACACATACCGTTGTAATCGGGCGAGTTTCTACTTTCAGATGCAACAGAAATTTTGCGGATTGCTCAATCCGTTCGCGAGATGTGGCAGTTTGGAGGTAAAAAACGCTTGAGAAACTCAAAATTTTCGCAGTTCTGATGCTCGAAACGAATAACTGGAACGGCCTAGGGTAAAACTACACCTACCGTTGTAATCGGGCGAGTTTCTACTTTCAGATGCAAAAGAAATTTTGCGGATTGATCAATCCGTTCGCGAGATATGGCAGTTTGGAGATAAGAAACGCTTGAGAAACTCAAAATTTTCGCAGTTCTGAGGCTCGAAACGAGTAACTAGAACTGCCTAGGGGAAAACTACACCTACCGTTGTAATCGGGCGAGTTTCTACTTTCAAATGCAACAGAAATTTTGCGGATTGGTCAATCCGTTCGCGAGATATGGCAGTTTGGAGGTAAGAAACGCTTGAGAAACTCAAAATTTTCACAGTTCTGATTCTCGAAACGAATAACTGGAACGGCCTAGGGGAAAACTACACATACCGTTGTAATCGGGCGAGTTTCTACTTTCAGATATAACAGAAATTTTGGGACAGGTCAATCCGCTCGCGAGATATGGCAGTTTGGAGGTAAGAATCGCTTGAGAAACTCAAAATTTTCGCAGTTCTGATGATCGAAACGAATAACTAGAACGGCCTACGGGAAAACTACACCTACCGTTGTAACCGGGCGAGTTTCTACTTTCAGATGCAACAGAAATTTTGCGGATTGATCAATCCGTACGCGAGATATGGCCGTTTGGAGATAAGAAACGCTTGAGAACCTCAAAATTTTCGCAGTTCGGATGCTCGAAACGAGTAACTAGAACGGCCGAGGGGAAAAGTACGCATACCGTTGTAATCGAGCGAGTTTCTACTTTCAGATGCAACAGAAATTTTGCGGATTGGTCAATCCGTTCGCGAGATATGGCAGTTTGGAGGTAAGAAACGCTTGAGAAACTCAAAATTTTCGCAGTTCTGATGCTCGAAACGAATAACTGGAACGGCCTAGGGGAAAACTACACATAGCGTTGTAATCGGGCGAGTTTCTACTTTCAGATGCAACAGAAATTTTGCGGACAGGTCAATCCGCTCGCGAGATATGGCAGTTTGGAGGTAAGAATCGCTTGAGAAACTCAAAATTTTCGCAGTTCTGATGCTCGAAACGAATAACTAGAACGGCCTAGGGTAAAACTACACCTACCGTTGTAATCGGGCGAGTTTCTACTTTCAGATGCAAAAGAAATTTTGCGGATTGATCAATCCGTTCGCGAGATATGGCAGTTTGGAGATAAGAAACGCTTGAGAAACTCAAAATTTTCGCAGTTCTGAGGCTCGAAACGAGTAACTAGAACGGCCTACGGGAAAAGTACGCATACCGTTGTAATCGGGCGAGTTTCTACTTTCAGATGCAACAGAAATTTTGCGGATTGGTCAATCCGTTCGCGAGATATGGCAGTTTGGAGGTAAGAAACGCTTGAGAAACTCAAAATTTTCGCAGTTCTGATGCTCGACACGAATAACCATAACGGCCTAGGGGAAAACTACACCTACCGTTGTAATCGGGCGAGTTTCTACTTTCAAATGCAACAGAAATTTTGCGGATTGGTCAATCCGTTCGCGAGATATGGCAGTTTGGAGGTAAGAAACGCTTGAGAAACTCAAAATTTTCACAGTTCTGATTCTCGAAACGAATAACTGGAACGGCCTAGGGGAAAACTACACATACCGTTGTAATCGGGCGAGTTTCTACTTTCAGATGCAACAGAAATTTTGCGGACAGGTCAATCCGCTCGCGAGATATGGCAGTTTGGAGGTAAGAATCGCTTGAGAAACTCAAAATTTTCGCAGTTCTGATGCTCGAAACGAATAACTAGAACGGCCTAGGGTAAAACTACACCTACCGTTGTAATCGGGCGAGTTTCTACTTTCAGATGCAAAAGAAATTTTGCGGATTGATCAATCCGTTCGCGAGATATGGCAGTTTGGAGATAAGAAACGTTTGAGAAACTCAAAATTTTCGCAGTTCTGAGGCTCGAAACGAGTAACTAGAACGGCCTACGGGAAAAGTACGCATACCGTTGTAATCGGGCGAGTTTCTACTTTCAGATGCAACAGAAATTTTGCGGATTGGTCAATCCGTTCGCGAGATATGGCAGTTTGGAGGTAAGAAACGCTTGAGAAACTCAAAATTTTCGCAGTTCTGATGCTCGACACGAATAACCATAACGGCCTAGGGGAAAACTACACCTACCGTTGTAATCGGGCGAGTTTCTACTTTCAAATGCAACAGAAATTTTGCGGATTGGTCAATCCGTTCGCGAGATATGGCAGTTTGGAGGTAAGAAACGCTTGAGAAACTCAAAATTTTCACAGTTCTGATTCTCGAAACGAATAACTGGAACGGCCTAGGGGAAAACTACACATACCGTTGTAATCGGGCGAGTTTCTACTTTCAGATGCAACAGAAATTTTGCGGACAGGTCAATCCGCTCGCGAGATATGGCAGTTTGGAGGTAAGAATCGCTTGAGAAACTCAAAATTTTCGCAGTTCTGATGATCGAAACGAATAACTAGAACGGCCTACGGGAAAACTACACCTACCGTTGTAATCGGGCGAGTTTCTACTTTCAGATGCAACAGAAATTTAGCGGATTGATCAATCCGTTCGCGAGATATGGCCGTTTGGAGATAAAAAACGCTTGAGAACCTCAAAATTTTCGCAGTTCTGATGCTCGAAACGAGTAACTAGAACGGCCGAGGGGAAAAGTACGCATACCGTTGTAATCGGGCAAGTTTCTACTTTCAGATGCAACAGAAATTTTGCGGATTGGTCAATCCGTTCGCGAGATATGGCAGTTTGGAGGTAAGAAACGCTTGAGAAACTCAAAATTTTCGCAGTTCTGATGCTCGAAACGAATAACTGGAACGCCCTAGGGGAAAACTACACATACCGTTGTAATCGGGCGAGTTTCTACTTTCTGATGCAACAGAAATTTTGCGGATTGGTCAATCCGTTCGCGAGATATGGCAGTTTGGATGTAAGAAACACTTGAGAAACTCAAAATTTGCGCAGTTCTGATGCTCGAAACGAATAACTAGAACGGCCTCGGGGAAAAGTGCGCATAGCGTTGTAATCGGTCGAGTTTCTACTTTCAGATGCAACAGAAATTTTGCGGATCGGTCAATACGTTCGCGAGATATGGCAGTTCGGATGTAAGAAACGCTTGAGAAACTCAAAATTTTCGCAGTTCTGATGCTCGAAACGAATAACTGGAACGGCCTAGGGGAAAACTACACATGCAGTTTTAATCGGGCGAGTCTCTACTTTCAGATGCAACAGAAGTTTTGCTGATTGGTCAATTAGTTCGCGAGATATGGCACTTTGGAGGTAAGAAACGCTTGAGAAACTCAAAATTTTCGCAGTTCTGATGATCGAAACGAATAACTAGAACGGCCTACGGGAAAACTACACCTACCGTTGTAATCGGGCGAGTTTCTACTTTCAGATGCAACAGAAATTTTGCGGATTGATCAATCCGTTCGCGAGATATGGCCGTTTGGAGATAAGAAACGCTTGAGAACCTCAAAATTTTCGCAGTTCGGATGCTCGAAACGAGTAACTAGAACGGCCGAGGGGAAAAGTACGCATACCGTTGTAATCGGGCGAGTTTCTACTTTCAGATGCAACAGAAATTTTGCGAATTGGTCAATCCGTTCGCGAAATATGGCAGTTTGGAGGTAAGAAACGCTTGAGAAACTCAAAATTTTCGCAGTTCTGATTCTCGAAACGAATAACTAGAACGGCCTAGGGGAAAACTACACCTACCGTTGTAATCGGGCGAGTTTCTACTTTCAGACGCAACAGAAATTTTGCGGATTGGTCAATCGGTTCGCGAGATATGGCAGTTTGGAGGTAAGGAACGCTTGAGAAACTCAAAATTTTCGCAGTTCTGATGCTCGAAACGAATAACTAGAACGGCCTAGGGTAAAACTACACCTACCGTTGTAATCGGGCGAGTTTCTACTTTCAGATGCAAAAGAAATTTTGCGGATTGATCAATCCGTTCGCGAGATATGGCAGTTTGGAGATAAGAAACGCTTGAGAAACTCAAAATTTTCGCAGTTCTGAGGCTCGAAACGAGTAACTAGAACGGCCTACGGGAAAAGTACGCATACCGTTGTAATCGGGCGAGTTTCTACTTTCAGATGCAACAGAAATTTTGCGGATTGGTCAATCCGTTCGCGAGATATGGCAGTTTGGAGGTAAGAAACGCTTGAGAAACTCAAAATTTTCGCAGTTCTGATGCTCGACACGAATAACCATAACGGCCTAGGGGAAAACTACACCTACCGTTGTAATCGGGCGAGTTTCTACTTTCAAATGCAACAGAAATTTTGCGGATTGGTCAATCCGTTCGCGAGATATGGCAGTTTGGAGGTAAGAAACGCTTGAGAAACTCAAAATTTTCACAGTTCTGATTCTCGAAACGAATAACTGGAACGGCCTAGGGGAAAACTACACATACCGTTGTAATCGGGCGAGTTTCTACTTTCAGATGCAACAGAAATTTTGCGGACAGGTCAATCCGCTCGCGAGATATGGCAGTTTGGAGGTAAGAATCGCTTGAGAAACTCAAAATTTTCGCAGTTCTGATGCTCGAAACGAATAACTAGAACGGCCTAGGGTAAAACTACACCTACCGTTGTAATCGGGCGAGTTTCTACTTTCAGATGCAAAAGAAATTTTGCGGATTGATCAATCCGTTCGCGAGATATGGCAGTTTGGAGATAAGAAACGCTTGAGAAACTCAAAATTTTCGCAGTTCTGAGGCTCGAAACGAGTAACTAGAACGGCCTACGGGAAAAGTACGCATACCGTTGTAATCGGGCGAGTTTCTACTTTCAGATGCAACAGAAATTTTGCGGATTGGTCAATCCGTTCGCGAGATATGGCAGTTTGGAGGTAAGAAACGCTTGAGAAACTCAAAATTTTCGCAGTTCTGATGCTCGACACGAATAACCATAACGGCCTAGGGGAAAACTACACCTACCGTTGTAATCGGGCGAGTTTCTACTTTCAAATGCAACAGAAATTTTGCGGATTGGTCAATCCGTTCGCGAGATATGGCAGTTTGGAGGTAAGAAACGCTTGAGAAACTCAAAATTTTCACAGTTCTGATTCTCGAAACGAATAACTGGAACGGCCTAGGGGAAAACTACACATACCGTTGTAATCGGGCGAGTTTCTACTTTCAGATGCAACAGAAATTTTGCGGACAGGTCAATCCGCTCGCGAGATATGGCAGTTTGGAGGTAAGAATCGCTTGAGAAACTCAAAATTTTCGCAGTTCTGATGATCGAAACGAATAACTAGAACGGCCTACGGGAAAACTACACCTACCGTTGTAATCGGGCGAGTTTCTACTTTCAGATGCAACAGAAATTTAGCGGATTGATCAATCCGTTCGCGAGATATGGCCGTTTGGAGATAAAAAACGCTTGAGAACCTCAAAATTTTCGCAGTTCTGATGCTCGAAACGAGTAACTAGAACGGCCGAGGGGAAAAGTACGCATACCGTTGTAATCGGGCAAGTTTCTACTTTCAGATGCAACAGAAATTTTGCGGATTGGTCAATCCGTTCGCGAGTTATGGCAGTTTGGAGGTAAGAAACGCTTGAGAAACTCAAAATTTTCGCAGTTCTGATGCTCGAAACGAATAACTGGAACGCCCTAGGGGAAAACTACACATACCGTTGTAATCGGGCGAGTTTCTACTTTCTGATGCAACAGAAATTTTGCGGATTGGTCAATCCGTTCGCGAGATATGGCAGTTTGGAGGTAAGAAACACTTGAGAAACTCAAAATTTGCGCAGTTCTGATGCTCGAAACGAATAACTAGAACGGCCTCGGGGAAAAGTGCGCATAGCGTTGTAATCGGTCGAGTTTCTACTTTCAGATGCAACAGAAATTTTGCGGATCGATCAATACGTTCGCGAGATATGGCAGTTCGGATGTAAGAAACGCTTGAGAAACTCAAAATTTTCGCAGTTCTGATGCTCGAAACGAATAACTGGAACGGCCTAGGGGAAAACTACACATACAGTTTTAATCGGGCGAGTCTCTACTTTCAGATGCAACAGAAGTTTTGCTGATTGGTCAATTAGTTCGCGAGATATGGCACTTTGGAGGTAAGAAACGCTTGAGAAACTCAAAATTTTCGCAGTTCTGATGATCGAAACGAATAACTAGAACGGCCTACGGGAAAACTACACCTACCGTTGTAATCGGGCGAGTTTCTACTTTCAGATGCAACAGAAATTTTGCGGATTGATCAATCCGTTCGCGAGATATGGCCGTTTGGAGATAAGAAACGCTTGAGAACCTCTAAATTTTCGCAGTTCGGATGCTCGAAACGAGTAACTAGAACGGCCGAGGGGAAAAGTACGCATACCGTTGTAATCGGACGAGTTTCTACTTTCAGATGCAACAGAAATTTTTCGAATTGGTCAATCCGTTCGCGAAATATGGCAGTTTGGAGGTAAGAAACGCTTGAGAAACTCAAAATTTTCGCAGTTCTGATGCTCGAAACGAATAACAGGAACGCCCTAGGGGAAAACTACACATACCGTTGTAATCGGGCGAGTTTCTACTTTCAGATGCAACAGAAATTTTGCGGATTGGTCAATCCGTTCGCGAGATATGGCAGTTTGGAGGTAAGAAACACTTGAGAAACTCAAAATTTTCGCAGTTCTGATGCTCGAAACGATTAACTAGAACGGCCTAGGGGAAAACTACACCTACCGTTGTAATCCGGCGAGCTTCTACTTTCAGATGCAACAGAAATTTTGCGGATTGATCTATCCGTTCGCGAGATATGGCAGTTTGGAGATAAGAAACGCCTGAGAAACTCAAAGTTTTCGCAGTTCTGATGCTCGAAACGAGTAACTAGAACGGCCTAGGGGAAAACTACAAATACAGTTTTAATCGGGCGAGTCCCTACTTTCAGATGCAACAGAAGTTTTGCGGATTGGTCAATTAGTTCGCGAGATATGGCACTTTGGAGGTAAGAAACGCTTGAGAAACTCAAAATTTTCGCAGTTCTGATGCTCGAAACGAATAACTAGAACGGCCTAGGGGAAAAGTGCGCATACCGTTGTAATCGGGCGAGTTTCTACTTTCAGATGCAACAGAAATTTTTCGGATTGATCAATCCGTTCGCGAGATATGGCAGTTCGGAGATAAGAAACGCTTGAGAAACTCAAAATTTTCGCAATTCTGATGCTCGAAACGAGAAACTAGAACGGCGTAGGGGAAAAGTACGCATACCGTTGTAATCGGGCGAGCTTCTACTTTCAGATGCAACAGAAAGTTTGCGGATTGATCATTCCGTTCGCGAGATATGGCAGTTTGGATGTAAGAAACGCTTGAGAAACTCAAAATTTTCGCAGTTCTGATGCTCGAAACGAATAACTAGAACGGCCTAGGGGAAAAGTGCGCATACCGTTGTAATCGGGCGAGTTTCTACTTTCAGATGCAACAGAAATTTTTCGGATTGATCTATCCGTTCGCGAGATATGGCAGTTTGGAGATAAGAAACGCTTTAGAAACTCAAAATTTTCGCAGTTCTGATGCTCGAAACGAATAACTAGAACGGCCCAGGGGAAAAGTGCGCATACCGTTTTAATCGGGCGAGTCTCTACTTTCAAATGCAACAGAAATTTTGCGGATTGGTCAATCCGTTCGCGAGATATGGCAGTTTGGAGGAAAGAAACGCTTGAGAAACTCAAAATTTTCGCAGTTCTGATGCTCGAAACGAATAACTAGAACGGCCAACGTGAAAAGTGCGCATACCGTTGTATTCGTGCGAGTTTCTACTTTCAGACGCAACAAAAATTTTGCGGATTGATCAATCCGTTCGCGAGATATGGCAGTTTGGAGATAAGAAACGCTCGAGAAACTCAAAATTTTCGCAGTTCTGATGCTCGAAACGAATGACTAGAACGGCCTAGGGGAGAAGTACGCATACCGTTGTAATCGGGCGAGTTTATACATTCAGATGCAACAGAAATTTTGCGGATTGGTCAATCCGTTCGCGAGATGTGGCAGTTTGGAGGTAAGAAACGCTTCAGAAACTCAAAATTTTCGCAGTTCTGATGCTCGAAACGAATAACAAGAACGGCCTAGGGGAAAACTACACCCACCGTTGTAATCGGGCGAGTTTCTACTTTCAGATGCAACAGAAATTTTGCGGATTGATCAATCCGTTCGCGAGATATGGCCGTTTGGTTGTAAGAAACGCTTGAGAAACTCAAAATTTTCGCAGTTCTGCTGCTCGAAACGAATAACTAAAACGGCCTAGGGGAAAAGTGCGCATACCGTTGTAATCGGGCGAGTTTCTACTTTCAGATGTAACAGAAATTTTGCGGATTGGTCAATCCGTTCGCGAGATATGGCAGTTTGGATGTAAGAAACGCTTGAGAAACTCAAAATTTTCGCAGTTCTGATGCTCGAAACGAATAACTGGAACGCCCTAGGGGAAAACTACACATACCGTTGTAATCGGGCGAGTTTCTACTTTCTGATGCAACAGAAATTTTGCGGATTGGTCAATCCGTTCGCGAGATATGGCAGTTTGGAGGTAAGAAACACTTGAGAAACTCAAAATTTGCGCAGTTCTGATGCTCGAAACGAATAACTAGAACGGCCTAGGGGAAAACTACACCTACCGTTGTAATCCGGCGAGCTTCTACTTTCAGATGCAACAGAAATTTTGCGGATTGATCAATCCGTTCGCGAGATATGGCCGTTTGGAGATAAGAAACGCTTGAGAACCTCAAAATTTTCGCAGTTCGGATGCTCGAAACGAGTAACTAGAACGGCCGAGGGGAAAAGTACGCATACCGTTGTAATCGGGCGAGTTTCTACTTTCAGATGCAACAGAAATTTTGCGAATTGGTCAATCCGTTCGCGAAATATGGCAGTTTGGAGGTAAGAAACGCTTGAGAAACTCAAAATTTTCGCAGTTCTGATGCTCGAAACGAAGAACAGGAACGCCCTAGGGGAAAACTACACATACCGTTGTAATCGGGCGAGTTTCTACTTTCAGATGCAACAGAAATTTTGCAGATTGGTCAATCCGTTCGTGAGATATGGCAGTTTGGAGGTAAGAAACACTTGAGAAACTCAAAATTTTCGCAGTTCTGATGCTCGAAACGATTAACTAGAACGGCCTAGGGGAAAACTACACCTACCGTTGTAATCCGGCGAGCTTCTACTTTCAGATGCAACAGAAATTTTGCGGATTGATCTATCCGTTCGCGAGATATGGCAGTTTGGAGATAAGAAACGCCTGAGAAACTCAAAATTTTCGCAGTTCTGATGCTCGAAACGAGTAACTAGAACGGCCTAGGGGAAAACTACACATACAGTTTTAATCGGGCGAGTCCCTACTTTCAGATGCAACAGAAGTTTTGCGGATTGGTCAATTAGTTCGCGAGATATGGCACTTTGGAGGTAAGAAACGCTTGAGAAACTCAAAATTTTCGCAGTTCTGATGCTCGAAACGAATAACTAGAACGGCCTAGGGGAAAAGTGCGCATACCGTTGTAATCGGGCGAGTTTCTACTTTCAGATGCAACAGAAATTTTTCGGATTGATCAATCCGTTCGCGAGATATGGCAGTTCGGAGATAAGAAACGCTTGAGAAACTCAAAATTTTCGCAGTTCTGATGCTCGAAACGAGAAACTAGAACGGCCTAGGGGAAAAGTACGCATACCGTTGTAATCGGGCGAGTTTCTACTTTCAGATGCAACAGAAATTTTTCGGATTGATCTATCCGTTCGCGAGATATGGCAGTTTGGAGATAAGAAACGCTTGAGAACCTCAAAATTTTCGCAGTTCTGATGCTCGAAACGAGTAACTAGAACGGCCGAGGGGAAAAGTACGCATACCGTTGTAATCGGGCGAGTTTGTACTTTCAGATGCAACAGAAATTTTGCGGATTGGTCAATCCGTTCGCGAGATATGGCAGTTTGGATGTAAGAAACGCTTGAGAAACTCAAAATTTTCGCAGTTCTGATGCTCGAAACGAATAACTAGAACGGCCTAGGGGAAAAGTGCGCATACCGTTGTAATCGGGCGAGTTTCTACTTTCAGATGCAACAGAAATTTTTCGGATTGATCAATCCGTTCGCGAGATATGGCCGTTTGGAGATAAAAAACGCTTGAGAACCTCAAAATTTTCGCAGTTCTGATGCTCGAAACGAGTAACTAGAACGGCCGAGGGGAAAAGTACGCATACCGTTGTAATCGGGCAAGTTTCTACTTTCAGATGCAACAGAAATTTTGCGGATTGGTCAATCCGTTCGCGAGATATGGCAGTTTGGAGGTAAGAAACGCTTGAGAAACTCAAAATTTTCGCAGTTCTGATGCTCGAAACGAATAACTGGAACGCCCTAGGGGAAAACTACACATACCGTTGTAATCGGGCGAGTTTCTACTTTCTGATGCAACAGAAATTTTGCGGATTGGTCAATCCGTTCGCGAGATATGGCAGTTTGGATGTAAGAAACACTTGAGAAACTCAAAATTTGCGCAGTTCTGATGCTCGAAACGAATAACTAGAACGGCCTCGGGGAAAAGTGCGCATAGCGTTGTAATCGGTCGAGTTTCTACTTTCAGATGCAACAGAAATTTTGCGGATCGGTCAATACGTTCGCGAGATATGGCAGTTCGGATGTAAGAAACGCTTGAGAAACTCAAAATTTTCGCAGTTCTGATGCTCGAAACGAATAACTGGAACGGCCTAGGGGAAAACTACACATGCAGTTTTAATCGGGCGAGTCTCTACTTTCAGATGCAACAGAAGTTTTGCTGATTGGTCAATTAGTTCGCGAGATATGGCACTTTGGAGGTAAGAAACGCTTGAGAAACTCAAAATTTTCGCAGTTCTGATGATCGAAACGAATAACTAGAACGGCCTACGGGAAAACTACACCTACCGTTGTAATCGGGCGAGTTTCTACTTTCAGATGCAACAGAAATTTTGCGGATTGATCAATCCGTTCGCGAGATATGGCCGTTTGGAGATAAGAAACGCTTGAGAACCTCAAAATTTTCGCAGTTCGGATGCTCGAAACGAGTAACTAGAACGGCCGAGGGGAAAAGTACGCATACCGTTGTAATCGGGCGAGTTTCTACTTTCAGATGCAACAGAAATTTTGCGAATTGGTCAATCCGTTCGCGAAATATGGCAGTTTGGAGGTAAGAAACGCTTGAGAAACTCAAAATTTTCGCAGTTCTGATTCTCGAAACGAATAACTAGAACGGCCTAGGGGAAAACTACACCTACCGTTGTAATCGGGCGAGTTTCTACTTTCAGACGCAACAGAAATTTTGCGGATTGGTCAATCGGTTCGCGAGATATGGCAGTTTGGAGGTAAGGAACGCTTGAGAAACTCAAAATTTTCGCAGTTCTGATGCTCGAAACGAATAACTAGAACGGCCTAGGGTAAAACTACACCTACCGTTGTAATCGGGCGAGTTTCTACTTTCAGATGCAAAAGAAATTTTGCGGATTGATCAATCCGTTCGCGAGATATGGCAGTTTGGAGATAAGAAACGCTTGAGAAACTCAAAATTTTCGCAGTTCTGAGGCTCGAAACGAGTAACTAGAACGGCCTACGGGAAAAGTACGCATACCGTTGTAATCGGGCGAGTTTCTACTTTCAGATGCAACAGAAATTTTGCGGATTGGTCAATCCGTTCGCGAGATATGGCAGTTTGGAGGTAAGAAACGCTTGAGAAACTCAAAATTTTCGCAGTTCTGATGCTCGACACGAATAACCATAACGGCCTAGGGGAAAACTACACCTACCGTTGTAATCGGGCGAGTTTCTACTTTCAAATGCAACAGAAATTTTGCGGATTGGTCAATCCGTTCGCGAGATATGGCAGTTTGGAGGTAAGAAACGCTTGAGAAACTCAAAATTTTCACAGTTCTGATTCTCGAAACGAATAACTGGAACGGCCTAGGGGAAAACTACACATACCGTTGTAATCGGGCGAGTTTCTACTTTCAGATGCAACAGAAATTTTGCGGACAGGTCAATCCGCTCGCGAGATATGGCAGTTTGGAGGTAAGAATCGCTTGAGAAACTCAAAATTTTCGCAGTTCTGATGCTCGAAACGAATAACTAGAACGGCCTAGGGTAAAACTACACCTACCGTTGTAATCGGGCGAGTTTCTACTTTCAGATGCAAAAGAAATTTTGCGGATTGATCAATCCGTTCGCGAGATATGGCAGTTTGGAGATAAGAAACGCTTGAGAAACTCAAAATTTTCGCAGTTCTGAGGCTCGAAACGAGTAACTAGAACGGCCTACGGGAAAAGTACGCATACCGTTGTAATCGGGCGAGTTTCTACTTTCAGATGCAACAGAAATTTTGCGGATTGGTCAATCCGTTCGCGAGATATGGCAGTTTGGAGGTAAGAAACGCTTGAGAAACTCAAAATTTTCGCAGTTCTGATGCTCGACACGAATAACCATAACGGCCTAGGGGAAAACTACACCTACCGTTGTAATCGGGCGAGTTTCTACTTTCAAATGCAACAGAAATTTTGCGGATTGGTCAATCCGTTCGCGAGATATGGCAGTTTGGAGGTAAGAAACGCTTGAGAAACTCAAAATTTTCACAGTTCTGATTCTCGAAACGAATAACTGGAACGGCCTAGGGGAAAACTACACATACCGTTGTAATCGGGCGAGTTTCTACTTTCAGATGCAACAGAAATTTTGCGGACAGGTCAATCCGCTCGCGAGATATGGCAGTTTGGAGGTAAGAATCGCTTGAGAAACTCAAAATTTTCGCAGTTCTGATGATCGAAACGAATAACTAGAACGGCCTACGGGAAAACTACACCTACCGTTGTAATCGGGCGAGTTTCTACTTTCAGATGCAACAGAAATTTAGCGGATTGATCAATCCGTTCGCGAGATATGGCCGTTTGGAGATAAAAAACGCTTGAGAACCTCAAAATTTTCGCAGTTCTGATGCTCGAAACGAGTAACTAGAACGGCCGAGGGGAAAAGTACGCATACCGTTGTAATCGGGCAAGTTTCTACTTTCAGATGCAACAGAAATTTTGCGGATTGGTCAATCCGTTCGCGAGTTATGGCAGTTTGGAGGTAAGAAACGCTTGAGAAACTCAAAATTTTCGCAGTTCTGATGCTCGAAACGAATAACTGGAACGCCCTAGGGGAAAACTACACATACCGTTGTAATCGGGCGAGTTTCTACTTTCTGATGCAACAGAAATTTTGCGGATTGGTCAATCCGTTCGCGAGATATGGCAGTTTGGAGGTAAGAAACACTTGAGAAACTCAAAATTTGCGCAGTTCTGATGCTCGAAACGAATAACTAGAACGGCCTCGGGGAAAAGTGCGCATAGCGTTGTAATCGGTCGAGTTTCTACTTTCAGATGCAACAGAAATTTTGCGGATCGATCAATACGTTCGCGAGATATGGCAGTTCGGATGTAAGAAACGCTTGAGAAACTCAAAATTTTCGCAGTTCTGATGCTCGAAACGAATAACTGGAACGGCCTAGGGGAAAACTACACATACAGTTTTAATCGGGCGAGTCTCTACTTTCAGATGCAACAGAAGTTTTGCTGATTGGTCAATTAGTTCGCGAGATATGGCACTTTGGAGGTAAGAAACGCTTGAGAAACTCAAAATTTTCGCAGTTCTGATGATCGAAACGAATAACTAGAACGGCCTACGGGAAAACTACACCTACCGTTGTAATCGGGCGAGTTTCTACTTTCAGATGCAACAGAAATTTTGCGGATTGATCAATCCGTTCGCGAGATATGGCCGTTTGGAGATAAGAAACGCTTGAGAACCTCTAAATTTTCGCAGTTCGGATGCTCGAAACGAGTAACTAGAACGGCCGAGGGGAAAAGTACGCATACCGTTGTAATCGGACGAGTTTCTACTTTCAGATGCAACAGAAATTTTTCGAATTGGTCAATCCGTTCGCGAAATATGGCAGTTTGGAGGTAAGAAACGCTTGAGAAACTCAAAATTTTCGCAGTTCTGATGCTCGAAACGAATAACAGGAACGCCCTAGGGGAAAACTACACATACCGTTGTAATCGGGCGAGTTTCTACTTTCAGATGCAACAGAAATTTTGCGGATTGGTCAATCCGTTCGCGAGATATGGCAGTTTGGAGGTAAGAAACACTTGAGAAACTCAAAATTTTCGCAGTTCTGATGCTCGAAACGATTAACTAGAACGGCCTAGGGGAAAACTACACCTACCGTTGTAATCCGGCGAGCTTCTACTTTCAGATGCAACAGAAATTTTGCGGATTGATCTATCCGTTCGCGAGATATGGCAGTTTGGAGATAAGAAACGCCTGAGAAACTCAAAGTTTTCGCAGTTCTGATGCTCGAAACGAGTAACTAGAACGGCCTAGGGGAAAACTACAAATACAGTTTTAATCGGGCGAGTCCCTACTTTCAGATGCAACAGAAGTTTTGCGGATTGGTCAATTAGTTCGCGAGATATGGCACTTTGGAGGTAAGAAACGCTTGAGAAACTCAAAATTTTCGCAGTTCTGATGCTCGAAACGAATAACTAGAACGGCCTAGGGGAAAAGTGCGCATACCGTTGTAATCGGGCGAGTTTCTACTTTCAGATGCAACAGAAATTTTGCGGACAGGTCAATCCGCTCGCGAGATATGGCAGTTTGGAGGTAAGAATCGCTTGAGAAACTCAAAATTTTCGCAGTTCTGATGCTCGAAACGAATAACTAGAACGGCCTAGGGTAAAACTACACCTACCGTTGTAATCGGGCGAGTTTCTACTTTCAGATGCAAAAGAAATTTTGCGGATTGATCAATCCGTTCGCGAGATATGGCAGTTTGGAGATAAGAAACGTTTGAGAAACTCAAAATTTTCGCAGTTCTGAGGCTCGAAACGAGTAACTAGAACGGCCTACGGGAAAAGTACGCATACCGTTGTAATCGGGCGAGTTTCTACTTTCAGATGCAACAGAAATTTTGCGGATTGGTCAATCCGTTCGCGAGATATGGCAGTTTGGAGGTAAGAAACGCTTGAGAAACTCAAAATTTTCGCAGTTCTGATGCTCGACACGAATAACCATAACGGCCTAGGGGAAAACTACACCTACCGTTGTAATCGGGCGAGTTTCTACTTTCAAATGCAACAGAAATTTTGCGGATTGGTCAATCCGTTCGCGAGATATGGCAGTTTGGAGGTAAGAAACGCTTGAGAAACTCAAAATTTTCACAGTTCTGATTCTCGAAACGAATAACTGGAACGGCCTAGGGGAAAACTACACATACCGTTGTAATCGGGCGAGTTTCTACTTTCAGATGCAACAGAAATTTTGCGGACAGGTCAATCCGCTCGCGAGATATGGCAGTTTGGAGGTAAGAATCGCTTGAGAAACTCAAAATTTTCGCAGTTCTGATGATCGAAACGAATAACTAGAACGGCCTACGGGAAAACTACACCTACCGTTGTAATCGGGCGAGTTTCTACTTTCAGATGCAACAGAAATTTAGCGGATTGATCAATCCGTTCGCGAGATATGGCCGTTTGGAGATAAAAAACGCTTGAGAACCTCAAAATTTTCGCAGTTCTGATGCTCGAAACGAGTAACTAGAACGGCCGAGGGGAAAAGTACGCATACCGTTGTAATCGGGCAAGTTTCTACTTTCAGATGCAACAGAAATTTTGCGGATTGGTCAATCCGTTCGCGAGATATGGCAGTTTGGAGGTAAGAAACGCTTGAGAAACTCAAAATTTTCGCAGTTCTGATGCTCGAAACGAATAACTGGAACGCCCTAGGGGAAAACTACACATACCGTTGTAATCGGGCGAGTTTCTACTTTCTGATGCAACAGAAATTTTGCGGATTGGTCAATCCGTTCGCGAGATATGGCAGTTTGGATGTAAGAAACACTTGAGAAACTCAAAATTTGCGCAGTTCTGATGCTCGAAACGAATAACTAGAACGGCCTCGGGGAAAAGTGCGCATAGCGTTGTAATCGGTCGAGTTTCTACTTTCAGATGCAACAGAAATTTTGCGGATCGGTCAATACGTTCGCGAGATATGGCAGTTCGGATGTAAGAAACGCTTGAGAAACTCAAAATTTTCGCAGTTCTGATGCTCGAAACGAATAACTGGAACGGCCTAGGGGAAAACTACACATGCAGTTTTAATCGGGCGAGTCTCTACTTTCAGATGCAACAGAAGTTTTGCTGATTGGTCAATTAGTTCGCGAGATATGGCACTTTGGAGGTAAGAAACGCTTGAGAAACTCAAAATTTTCGCAGTTCTGATGATCGAAACGAATAACTAGAACGGCCTACGGGAAAACTACACCTACCGTTGTAATCGGGCGAGTTTCTACTTTCAGATGCAACAGAAATTTTGCGGATTGATCAATCCGTTCGCGAGATATGGCCGTTTGGAGATAAGAAACGCTTGAGAACCTCAAAATTTTCGCAGTTCGGATGCTCGAAACGAGTAACTAGAACGGCCGAGGGGAAAAGTACGCATACCGTTGTAATCGGGCGAGTTTCTACTTTCAGATGCAACAGAAATTTTGCGAATTGGTCAATCCGTTCGCGAAATATGGCAGTTTGGAGGTAAGAAACGCTTGAGAAACTCAAAATTTTCGCAGTTCTGATTCTCGAAACGAATAACTAGAACGGCCTAGGGGAAAACTACACCTACCGTTGTAATCGGGCGAGTTTCTACTTTCAGACGCAACAGAAATTTTGCGGATTGGTCAATCGGTTCGCGAGATATGGCAGTTTGGAGGTAAGGAACGCTTGAGAAACTCAAAATTTTCGCAGTTCTGATGCTCGAAACGAATAACTAGAACGGCCTAGGGTAAAACTACACCTACCGTTGTAATCGGGCGAGTTTCTACTTTCAGATGCAAAAGAAATTTTGCGGATTGATCAATCCGTTCGCGAGATATGGCAGTTTGGAGATAAGAAACGCTTGAGAAACTCAAAATTTTCGCAGTTCTGAGGCTCGAAACGAGTAACTAGAACGGCCTACGGGAAAAGTACGCATACCGTTGTAATCGGGCGAGTTTCTACTTTCAGATGCAACAGAAATTTTGCGGATTGGTCAATCCGTTCGCGAGATATGGCAGTTTGGAGGTAAGAAACGCTTGAGAAACTCAAAATTTTCGCAGTTCTGATGCTCGACACGAATAACCATAACGGCCTAGGGGAAAACTACACCTACCGTTGTAATCGGGCGAGTTTCTACTTTCAAATGCAACAGAAATTTTGCGGATTGGTCAATCCGTTCGCGAGATATGGCAGTTTGGAGGTAAGAAACGCTTGAGAAACTCAAAATTTTCACAGTTCTGATTCTCGAAACGAATAACTGGAACGGCCTAGGGGAAAACTACACATACCGTTGTAATCGGGCGAGTTTCTACTTTCAGATGCAACAGAAATTTTGCGGACAGGTCAATCCGCTCGCGAGATATGGCAGTTTGGAGGTAAGAATCGCTTGAGAAACTCAAAATTTTCGCAGTTCTGATGCTCGAAACGAATAACTAGAACGGCCTAGGGTAAAACTACACCTACCGTTGTAATCGGGCGAGTTTCTACTTTCAGATGCAAAAGAAATTTTGCGGATTGATCAATCCGTTCGCGAGATATGGCAGTTTGGAGATAAGAAACGCTTGAGAAACTCAAAATTTTCGCAGTTCTGAGGCTCGAAACGAGTAACTAGAACGGCCTACGGGAAAAGTACGCATACCGTTGTAATCGGGCGAGTTTCTACTTTCAGATGCAACAGAAATTTTGCGGATTGGTCAATCCGTTCGCGAGATATGGCAGTTTGGAGGTAAGAAACGCTTGAGAAACTCAAAATTTTCGCAGTTCTGATGCTCGACACGAATAACCATAACGGCCTAGGGGAAAACTACACCTACCGTTGTAATCGGGCGAGTTTCTACTTTCAAATGCAACAGAAATTTTGCGGATTGGTCAATCCGTTCGCGAGATATGGCAGTTTGGAGGTAAGAAACGCTTGAGAAACTCAAAATTTTCACAGTTCTGATTCTCGAAACGAATAACTGGAACGGCCTAGGGGAAAACTACACATACCGTTGTAATCGGGCGAGTTTCTACTTTCAGATGCAACAGAAATTTTGCGGACAGGTCAATCCGCTCGCGAGATATGGCAGTTTGGAGGTAAGAATCGCTTGAGAAACTCAAAATTTTCGCAGTTCTGATGATCGAAACGAATAACTAGAACGGCCTACGGGAAAACTACACCTACCGTTGTAATCGGGCGAGTTTCTACTTTCAGATGCAACAGAAATTTAGCGGATTGATCAATCCGTTCGCGAGATATGGCCGTTTGGAGATAAAAAACGCTTGAGAACCTCAAAATTTTCGCAGTTCTGATGCTCGAAACGAGTAACTAGAACGGCCGAGGGGAAAAGTACGCATACCGTTGTAATCGGGCAAGTTTCTACTTTCAGATGCAACAGAAATTTTGCGGATTGGTCAATCCGTTCGCGAGTTATGGCAGTTTGGAGGTAAGAAACGCTTGAGAAACTCAAAATTTTCGCAGTTCTGATGCTCGAAACGAATAACTGGAACGCCCTAGGGGAAAACTACACATACCGTTGTAATCGGGCGAGTTTCTACTTTCTGATGCAACAGAAATTTTGCGGATTGGTCAATCCGTTCGCGAGATATGGCAGTTTGGAGGTAAGAAACACTTGAGAAACTCAAAATTTGCGCAGTTCTGATGCTCGAAACGAATAACTAGAACGGCCTCGGGGAAAAGTGCGCATAGCGTTGTAATCGGTCGAGTTTCTACTTTCAGATGCAACAGAAATTTTGCGGATCGATCAATACGTTCGCGAGATATGGCAGTTCGGATGTAAGAAACGCTTGAGAAACTCAAAATTTTCGCAGTTCTGATGCTCGAAACGAATAACTGGAACGGCCTAGGGGAAAACTACACATACAGTTTTAATCGGGCGAGTCTCTACTTTCAGATGCAACAGAAGTTTTGCTGATTGGTCAATTAGTTCGCGAGATATGGCACTTTGGAGGTAAGAAACGCTTGAGAAACTCAAAATTTTCGCAGTTCTGATGATCGAAACGAATAACTAGAACGGCCTACGGGAAAACTACACCTACCGTTGTAATCGGGCGAGTTTCTACTTTCAGATGCAACAGAAATTTTGCGGATTGATCAATCCGTTCGCGAGATATGGCCGTTTGGAGATAAGAAACGCTTGAGAACCTCTAAATTTTCGCAGTTCGGATGCTCGAAACGAGTAACTAGAACGGCCGAGGGGAAAAGTACGCATACCGTTGTAATCGGACGAGTTTCTACTTTCAGATGCAACAGAAATTTTTCGAATTGGTCAATCCGTTCGCGAAATATGGCAGTTTGGAGGTAAGAAACGCTTGAGAAACTCAAAATTTTCGCAGTTCTGATGCTCGAAACGAATAACAGGAACGCCCTAGGGGAAAACTACACATACCGTTGTAATCGGGCGAGTTTCTACTTTCAGATGCAACAGAAATTTTGCGGATTGGTCAATCCGTTCGCGAGATATGGCAGTTTGGAGGTAAGAAACACTTGAGAAACTCAAAATTTTCGCAGTTCTGATGCTCGAAACGATTAACTAGAACGGCCTAGGGGAAAACTACACCTACCGTTGTAATCCGGCGAGCTTCTACTTTCAGATGCAACAGAAATTTTGCGGATTGATCTATCCGTTCGCGAGATATGGCAGTTTGGAGATAAGAAACGCCTGAGAAACTCAAAGTTTTCGCAGTTCTGATGCTCGAAACGAGTAACTAGAACGGCCTAGGGGAAAACTACAAATACAGTTTTAATCGGGCGAGTCCCTACTTTCAGATGCAACAGAAGTTTTGCGGATTGGTCAATTAGTTCGCGAGATATGGCACTTTGGAGGTAAGAAACGCTTGAGAAACTCAAAATTTTCGCAGTTCTGATGCTCGAAACGAATAACTAGAACGGCCTAGGGGAAAAGTGCGCATACCGTTGTAATCGGGCGAGTTTCTACTTTCAGATGCAACAGAAATTTTTCGGATTGATCAATCCGTTCGCGAGATATGGCAGTTCGGAGATAAGAAACGCTTGAGAAACTCAAAATTTTCGCAATTCTGATGCTCGAAACGAGAAACTAGAACGGCGTAGGGGAAAAGTACGCATACCGTTGTAATCGGGCGAGCTTCTACTTTCAGATGCAACAGAAAGTTTGCGGATTGATCATTCCGTTCGCGAGATATGGCAGTTTGGATGTAAGAAACGCTTGAGAAACTCAAAATTTTCGCAGTTCTGATGCTCGAAACGAATAACTAGAACGGCCTAGGGGAAAAGTGCGCATACCGTTGTAATCGGGCGAGTTTCTACTTTCAGATGCAACAGAAATTTTTCGGATTGATCTATCCGTTCGCGAGATATGGCAGTTTGGAGATAAGAAACGCTTTAGAAACTCAAAATTTTCGCAGTTCTGATGCTCGAAACGAATAACTAGAACGGCCCAGGGGAAAAGTGCGCATACCGTTTTAATCGGGCGAGTCTCTACTTTCAAATGCAACAGAAATTTTGCGGATTGGTCAATCCGTTCGCGAGATATGGCAGTTTGGAGGAAAGAAACGCTTGAGAAACTCAAAATTTTCGCAGTTCTGATGCTCGAAACGAATAACTAGAACGGCCAACGTGAAAAGTGCGCATACCGTTGTAATCGTGCGAGTTTCTACTTTCAGACGCAACAAAAATTTTGCGGATTGATCAATCCGTTCGCGAGATATGGCAGTTTGGAGATAAGAAACGCTCGAGAAACTCAAAATTTTCGCAGTTCTGATGCTCGAAACGAATGACTAGAACGGCCTAGGGGAGAAGTACGCATACCGTTGTAATCGGGCGAGTTTATACATTCAGATGCAACAGAAATTTTGCGGATTGGTCAATCCGTTCGCGAGATGTGGCAGTTTGGAGGTAAGAAACGCTTCAGAAACTCAAAATTTTCGCAGTTCTGATGCTCGAAACGAATAACAAGAACGGCCTAGGGGAAAACTACACCCACCGTTGTAATCGGGCGAGTTTCTACTTTCAGATGCAACAGAAATTTTGCGGATTGATCAATCCGTTCGCGAGATATGGCCGTTTGGTTGTAAGAAACGCTTGAGAAACTCAAAATTTTCGCAGTTCTGCTGCTCGAAACGAATAACTAAAACGGCCTAGGGGAAAAGTGCGCATACCGTTGTAATCGGGCGAGTTTCTACTTTCAGATGTAACAGAAATTTTGCGGATTGGTCAATCCGTTCGCGAGATATGGCCGTTTGGTTGTAAGAAACGCTTGAGAAACTCAAAATTTTCGCAGTTCTGCTGCTCGAAACGAATAACTAAAACGGCCTAGGGGAAAAGTACGCATACCGTTGTAATCGGGCGAGTTTCTACTTTCAGATGCAACAGAAATTTTGCGGATTGGTCAATCCGTTCGCGAGATATGGCAGTTTGGAGGTAAGAAACACTTGAGAAACTCAAAATTTTCGCAGTTCTGATGCTCGAAACGAATAACTAGAACGGCCTAGGGGAAAACTACACCTACCGTTGTAATCCGGCGAGCTTCTACTTTCAGATGCAACAGAAATTTTGCGGATTGATCTATCCGTTCGCGAGATATGGCAGTTTGGAGATAAGAAACGCCTGAGAAACTCAAAGTTTTCGCAGTTCTGATGCTCGAAACGAGTAACTAGAACGGCCTAGGGGAAAACTACACCTACCGTTGTAATCCGGCGAGCTTCTACTTTCAGATGCAACAGAAATTTTGCGGATTGATCAATCCGTTCGCGAGATATGGCAGTTTGGATGTAAGAAACGCTTGAGAAACTCAAAATTTTCGCAGTTCTGATGCTCGAAACGAATAACTGGAACGCCCTAGGGGAAAACTACACATACCGTTGTAATCGGGCGAGTTTCTACTTTCTGATGCAACAGAAATTTTGCGGATTGGTCAATCCGTTCGCGAGATATGGCAGTTTGGAGGTAAGAAACACTTGAGAAACTCAAAATTTGCGCAGTTCTGATGCTCGAAACGAATAACTAGAACGGCCTAGGGGAAAACTACACCTACCGTTGTAATCCGGCGAGCTTCTACTTTCAGATGCAACAGAAATTTTGCGGATTGATCAATCCGTTCGCGAGATATGGCCGTTTGGAGATAAGAAACGCTTGAGAACCTCAAAATTTTCGCAGTTCGGATGCTCGAAACGAGTAACTAGAACGGCCGAGGGGAAAAGTACGCATACCGTTGTAATCGGGCGAGTTTCTACTTTCAGATGCAACAGAAATTTTGCGAATTGGTCAATCCGTTCGCGAAATATGGCAGTTTGGAGGTAAGAAACGCTTGAGAAACTCAAAATTTTCGCAGTTCTGATGCTCGAAACGAAGAACAGGAACGCCCTAGGGGAAAACTACACATACCGTTGTAATCGGGCGAGTTTCTACTTTCAGATGCAACAGAAATTTTGCAGATTGGTCAATCCGTTCGTGAGATATGGCAGTTTGGAGGTAAGAAACACTTGAGAAACTCAAAATTTTCGCAGTTCTGATGCTCGAAACGATTAACTAGAACGGCCTAGGGGAAAACTACACCTACCGTTGTAATCCGGCGAGCTTCTACTTTCAGATGCAACAGAAATTTTGCGGATTGATCTATCCGTTCGCGAGATATGGCAGTTTGGAGATAAGAAACGCCTGAGAAACTCAAAATTTTCGCAGTTCTGATGCTCGAAACGAGTAACTAGAACGGCCTAGGGGAAAACTACACATACAGTTTTAATCGGGCGAGTCCCTACTTTCAGATGCAACAGAAGTTTTGCGGATTGGTCAATTAGTTCGCGAGATATGGCACTTTGGAGGTAAGAAACGCTTGAGAAACTCAAAATTTTCGCAGTTCTGATGCTCGAAACGAATAACTAGAACGGCCTAGGGGAAAAGTGCGCATACCGTTGTAATCGGGCGAGTTTCTACTTTCAGATGCAACAGAAATTTTTCGGATTGATCAATCCGTTCGCGAGATATGGCAGTTCGGAGATAAGAAACGCTTGAGAAACTCAAAATTTTCGCAGTTCTGATGCTCGAAACGAGAAACTAGAACGGCCTAGGGGAAAAGTACGCATACCGTTGTAATCGGGCGAGTTTCTACTTTCAGATGCAACAGAAATTTTTCGGATTGATCTATCCGTTCGCGAGATATGGCAGTTTGGAGATAAGAAACGCTTGAGAACCTCAAAATTTTCGCAGTTCTGATGCTCGAAACGAGTAACTAGAACGGCCGAGGGGAAAAGTACGCATACCGTTGTAATCGGGCGAGTTTGTACTTTCAGATGCAACAGAAATTTTGCGGATTGGTCAATCCGTTCGCGAGATATGGCAGTTTGGATGTAAGAAACGCTTGAGAAACTCAAAATTTTCGCAGTTCTGATGCTCGAAACGAATAACTAGAACGGCCTAGGGGAAAAGTGCGCATACCGTTGTAATCGGGCGAGTTTCTACTTTCAGATGCAACAGAAATTTTTCGGATTGATCTATCCGTTCGCGAGATATGGCAGTTTGGAGATAAGAAACGCTTGAGAACCTCAAAATTTTCGCAGTTCTGATGCTCGAAACGAGTAACTAGAACGGCCGAGGGGAAAAGTACGCATACCGTTGTAATCGGGCGAGTTTCTACTTTCAGATGCAATAGAAATTTTGCGGATTGGTCAATCCGTTCGCGAGATATGGCAGTTTGGAGGTAAGAAACACTTGAGAAACTCAAAATTTTCGCAGTTCTGATGCTCGAAACGAATAACTAGAACGGCCTAGGGGAAAACTACACCTACCGTTGTAATCCGGCGAGCTTCTACTTTCAGATGCAACAGAAATTTTGCGGATTGATCTATCCGTTCGCGAGATATGGCAGTTTGGAGATAAGAAACGCCTGAGAAACTCAAAGTTTTCGCAGTTCTGATGCTCGAAACGAGTAACTAGAACGGCCTAGGGGAAAACTACACATACCGTTGTAATCGGGCGAGTTTCTACTTTCAGATGCAACAGAAGTTTTGCGGATTGGTCAATTCGTTCGCGAGATATGGCAGTTTGGAGGTAAGAAACGCTTGAGAAACTCAAAATTTGCGCAGTTCTGATTCTCGAAACGAATAACTAGAACGGCCTAGGGGAAAAGTGCGCATAGCGTTGTAATCGGTCGAGTTTCAACTTTCAGATGCAACAGAAATTTTGCGGATCGGTCAATCCGTTCGCGAGATATGGCAGTTTGGATGTAAGAAACGCTTGAGAAACTCAAAATTTTCGCAGTTCTGATGCTCGAAACGAATAACTGGAACGGCCTAGGGGAAAACTACACCCACCGTTGTAATCGGGTGAGCTTCTACTTTCAAATGCAACAGAAATTTTGCGGATTGGTCAATCCGTTCGCGAGATATGGCAGTTTGGAGATAAGAAACGCCTGAGAAACTCAAAGTTTTCGCAGTTCTGATGCTCGAACCGAGTAACTAGAACGGCCTAGGGGAAAACTACACATACCGTTGTAATCGGGCGAGTTTCTACTTTCAGATGCAACAGAAGTTTTGCGGATTGGTCAATCCGTTCGCGAGATATGGCAGTTTGGATGTAAGAAACGCTTGAGAAACTCAAAATTTTCGCAGTTCTGATGCTCGAAACGAATAACTGGAACGCCCTAGGGGAAAACTACACATACCGTTGTAATCGGGCGAGTTTCTACTTTCTGATGCAACAGAAATTTTGCGGATTGGTCAATCCGTTCGCGAGATATGGCAGTTTGGAGGTAAGAAACACTTGAGAAACTCAAAATTTGCGCAGTTCTGATGCTCGAAACGAATAACTAGAACGGCCTAGGGGAAAAGTGCGCATAGCGTTGTAATCGGTCGAGTTTCTACTTTCAGATGCAACAGAAATTTTGCGGATCGGTCAATACGTTCGCGAGATATGGCAGTTTGGATGTAAGAAACGCTTGAGAAACTCAAAATTTTCGCAGTTCTGATGCTCGAAACGAATAACTGGAACGGCCTAGGGGAAAACTACACATACAGTTTTAATCGGGCGAGTCTCTACTTTCAGATGCAACAGAAGTTTTGCTGATTGGTCAATTAGTTCGCGAGATATGTCGCTTTGGAGGTAAGAAACGCTTGAGAAACTCAAAATTTTCGCAGTTCTGATGATCGAAACGATTAACTAGAACGGCCTAGGGGAAAACTACACCTACCGTTGTAATCCGGCGAGCTTCTACTTTCAGATGCAACAGAAATTTTGCGGATGGATCAATCCGTTCGCGAGATATGGCCGTTTGGAGATAAGAAACGCTTGAGAACCTCAAAATTTTCGCAGTTCGGATGCTCGAAACGAGTAACTAGAACGGCCGAGGGGAAAAGTACGCATACCGTTGTAATCGGGCGAGTTTCTACTTTCAGATGCAACAGAAATTTTGCGGATTGGTCAATCCGTTCGCGAGATATGGCAGTTTGGAGGTAAGAAACACTTGAGAAACTCAGAATTTTCGCAGTTCTGATGCTCGAAACGATTAACTAGAACGGCCTAGGGGAAAACTACACCTACCGTTGTAATCCGGCGAGCTTCTACTTTCAGATGCAACAGAAATTTTGCGGATTGATCTATCCGTTCGCGAGATATGGCAGTTTGGAGATAAGAAACGCCTGAGAAACTCAAAGTTTTCGCAGTTCTGATGCTCGAAACGAGTAACTAGAACGGCCTAGGGGAAAAGTGCGCATACCGTTGTAATCGGGCGAGTTTCTACTTTCAGATGCAACAGAAATTTTTCGGATTGATCAATCCGTTCGCGAGATATGGCAGTTCGGAGATAAGAAACGCTTGAGAAACTCAAAATTTTCGCAGTTCTGATGCTCGAAACGAGAAACTAGAACGGCCTAGGGGAAAAGTACGCATACCGTTGTAATCGGGCGAGCTTCTACTTTCAGATGCAACAGAAAGTTTGCGGATTGATCATTCCGTTCGCGAGATATGGCAGTTTGGATGTAAGAAACGCTTGAGAAACTCAAAATTTTCGCAGTTCTGATGCTCGAAACGAATAACTAGAACGGCCTAGGGGAAAAGTGCGCATACCGTTGTAATCGGGCGAGTTTCTACTTTCAGATGCAACAGAAATTTTTCGGATTGATCTATCCGTTCGCGAGGTATGGCAGTTTGGAGATAAGAAACGCTTTAGAAACTCAAAATTTTCGCAGTTCTGATGCTCGAAACGAATAACTAGAACGGCCCAGGGGAAAAGTGCGCATACCGTTTTAATCGGGCGAGTCTCTACTTTCAAATGCAACAGAAATTTTGCGGATTGGTCAATCCGTTCGCGAGATATGGCAGTTTGGATATAAGAAACGCTCGAGAAACTCAAAATTTTCGCAGTTCTGATGCTCGAAACGAATGACTAGAACGGCCTAGGGGAGAAGTACGCATACCGTTGTAATCGGGCGAGTTTATACATTCAGATGCAACAGAAATTTTGCGGATTGGTCAATCCGTTCGCGAGATGTGGCAGTTTGGAGGTAAGAAACGCTTGAGAAACTCAAAATTTGCGCAGTTCTGATGCTCGAAACGAATAACTAGAACGGCCTAGGGGAAAAGTGCGCATAGCGTTGTAATCGGTCGAGTTTCGACTTTCAGATGCAACAGAAATTTTGCGGATCGGTCAATCCGTTCGCGAGATATGGCAGTTTGGATGTAAGAAACGCTTGAGAAACTCAAAATTTTCGCAGTTCTGATGCTCGAAACGAATAACTGGAACGGCCTAGGGGAAAACTACACCCACCGTTGTAATCGGGTGAGCTTCTACTTTCAGATGCAACAGAAATTTTGCGGATTGGTCAATCCGTTCGCGAGATATGGCAGTTTGGAGATAAGAAACGCCTGAGAAACTCAAAGTTTTCGCAGTTCTGATGCTCGAAACGAGTAACTAGAACGGCCTAGGGGAAAACTACACATACCGTTGTAATCGGGCGAGTTTCTACTTTCAGATGCAACAGAAGTTTTGCGGATTGGTCAATCCGTTCGCGAGATATGGCAGTTTGGATGTAAGAAACGCTTGAGAAACTCAAAATTTTCGCATTTCTGACGCTCGAAACGAATGACTAGAACGGCCTAGGGGAGAAGTACCCATACCGTTGTAATCGGGCGAGTTTCTACTTTCAGATGCAACAGAAATTTTGCGGATTGATCAATCCGTTCGCGAGATATGGCAGTTCCGAGATAAGAAACGCTTGAGAAACTCAAAATTTTCGCAGTTCTGATGCTCGAAACGAGTAACTAGAACGGCCTAGGGGAAAAGTACGCATACCGTTGTAATCGGGCGAGTTTCTACTTTCAGATGCAACAGAAATTTTGCGGATTGATCAATCCGTTCGCGAGATATGGCAGTTTGGAGATAAGAAACGCTTTAGAAACTCAAAATTTTCGCAGTTCTGATGCTCGAAACGAATTACTAGAACGGCCTAGGGGAGAAGTACCCATACCGTTGTAATCGGGCGAGTTTCTACTTTCAGATGCAACAGAAATTTTTCGGATTGATCAATCCGTTCGCGAGATATGGCAGTTCCGAAATAAGAAACGCTTGAGAAACTCAAAATTTTCGCAGTTCTGATGCTCGAAACGAATAACTGGAACGGCCTAGGGGAAAACTACACATACCGTTGTAATCGGGCGAGTTTCTACTTTCAGATGCAACAGAAATTTTGCGGATTGGTCGATCCGTTCGCGAGATATGGCAGTTTGGAAGTAAGAAACGCTTGAGAAATTCAAAACTTTCGCAGTTCTGATGCTCGAAACGAATGACTAGAACGGCCTAGGGGAGAAGTACGCGTACCGTTGTAATCGGGCGAGTTTCTACTTTCAGATGCAACAGAAATTTTGCGGATTGATCAATCCGTTCGCGAGATATGGCAGTTTGGAGATAAGAAACGTTTGAGAAACTCAAAATTTTCGCAGTTCTGATGCTCGAAACGAGTAACTAGAAAGGCCTAGGCGAAAACTACACATACCGTTGTAATCGGGCGAGTTTCTACTTTCAGATGCAACAGAAATTTTGCGGATTGGTCAATCCGTTCGCTAGATATGGCAGTTTGGAGGTAAGAAACGCTTGAGAAATTCAAAACTTTCGCAGTTCTGATGCTCGAAACGAATGACTAGAACGGCCTAGGGGAGAAGTACGCGTACCGTTGTAATCGGGCGAGTTTCTACTTTCAGATGCAACAGAAATTTTGCGGATTGATCAATCCGTTCGCGAGATATGGCAGTTTGGAGATAAGAAACGTTTGAGAAACTCAAAATTTTCGCAGTTCTGATGCTCGAAACGAGTAACTAGAAAGGCCTAGGCGAAAACTACACATACCGTTGTAATCGGGCGAGTTTCTACTTTCAGATGCAACAGAAATTTTGCGGATTGGTCAATCCGTTCGCTAGATATGGCAGTTTGGAGGTAAGAAACGCTTGAGAAACTCAAAATTTTCGCAGTTCTGATGCTCGAAACGAATGACTAGAACGGCCTAGGGGAGAAGTACCCATACCGTTGTAATCGGGCGAGTTTCTACTTTCAGATGCAGCAGAAATTTTGGGGATTGATCAATCCGTTCGCGAGATATGGCAGTTCCGAGATAAGAAACGCTTGAGAAACTCAAAATTTTCGCAGTTCTGATGCTCGAAACGAGTAACTAGAACGGCCTAGGGGAAAAGTGCGCATACCGTTGTAATCGGGCGAGTTTCTACTTTCAGATGCAACAGAAATTTTGCGGATTGGTCAATCCGTTCGCTAGATATGGCAGTTTGGAGGTAAGAAACGCTTGAGAAACTCAAAATTTTCGCAGTTCTGATGCTCGAAACGAATAACTGGAACGGCCTAGGCGAAAACTACACATACCGTTGTAATCGGGCGAGTTTCTACTTTCAGATGCAACAGAAATTTTGCGGATTGGTCAATCCGTTCGCTAGATATGGCAGTTTGGAGGTAAGAAACGCTTGAGAAACTCATAATTTTCGCAGTTCTGATGCTCGAAACGAATAACTAGAACGGCCTAGGGGAAAAGTACGCATACTGATGTAATCGGGCGAGTTTCTACTTTCAAATGCAAAAGAAATTTGGGGGATTGGTCAATCCGTTCGCTAGATATGGCAGTTTGGAGGTAAGAAACGCTTGAGAAACTCAAAATTTTCGCAGTTCTGATGCTCGAAACGAATAACTGGAGCGGCCTAGGGGAAAACTACACATACCGTTGTAATCGGGCGAGTTTCTACTTTCGGATGCAACAGAAATTTTGCGGATTGGTCAATCCGTTCGCGAGATGTGGCAGTTTGGAGGTAAAAAACGCTTGAGAAACTCAAAATTTTCGCAGTTCTGATGCTCGAAACGAATAACTGGAACGGCCTAGGGGAAAACTACACATACCGTTGTAATGGGGCGTGTTTCTACTTTCAGATGCAACAGAAATTTTGCGGATCGGGAGAATCCGTTCGCGGGATGTGTCAGTTTGGAGATAAGAAACGCTTGAGAAACTCAAAATTTTCGCAGTTCTGATGCTCGAAACGAATAACTAGAACGACCTAGGGGAAAACTACACCTACCGTTGTAATCGGGCGAGTTTCTACTTTCAGATGCAACAGAAGTTTTGCGGATTGGTCAATCCGTTCGCGAGATATGGCAGTTTGGATGTAAGAAACGCTTGAGAAACTCAAAATTTTCGCATTTCTGACGCTCGAAACGAATGACTAGAACGGCCTAGGGGAGAAGTACCCATACCGTTGTAATCGGGCGAGTTTCTACTTTCAGATGCAACAGAAATTTTGCGGATTGATCAATCCGTTCGCGAGATATGGCAGTTTGGAGATAAGAAACGCTTTAGAAACTCAAAATTTTCGCAGTTCTGATGCTCGAAACGAATTACTAGAACGGCCTAGGGGAGAAGTACCCATACCGTTGTAATCGGGCGAGTTTCTACTTTCAGATGCAACAGAAATTTTTCGGATTGATCAATCCGTTCGCGAGATATGGCAGTTCCGAAATAAGAAACGCTTGAGAAACTCAAAATTTTCGCAGTTCTGATGCTCGAAACGAATAACTGGAACGGCCTAGGGGAAAACTACACATACCGTTGTAATCGGGCGAGTTTCTACTTTCAGATGCAACAGAAATTTTGCGGATTGGTCGATCCGTTCGCGAGATATGGCAGTTTGGAAGTAAGAAACGCTTGAGAAATTCAAAACTTTCGCAGTTCTGATGCTCGAAACGAATGACTAGAACGGCCTAGGGGAGAAGTACGCGTACCGTTGTAATCGGGCGAGTTTCTACTTTCAGATGCAACAGAAATTTTGCGGATTGATCAATCCGTTCGCGAGATATGGCAGTTTGGAGATAAGAAACGTTTGAGAAACTCAAAATTTTCGCAGTTCTGATGCTCGAAACGAGTAACTAGAAAGGCCTAGGCGAAAACTACACATACCGTTGTAATCGGGCGAGTTTCTACTTTCAGATGCAACAGAAATTTTGCGGATTGGTCAATCCGTTCGCTAGATATGGCAGTTTGGAGGTAAGAAACGCTTGAGAAATTCAAAACTTTCGCAGTTCTGATGCTCGAAACGAATGACTAGAACGGCCTAGGGGAGAAGTACGCGTACCGTTGTAATCGGGCGAGTTTCTACTTTCAGATGCAACAGAAATTTTGCGGATTGATCAATCCGTTCGCGAGATATGGCAGTTTGGAGATAAGAAACGTTTGAGAAACTCAAAATTTTCGCAGTTCTGATGCTCGAAACGAGTAACTAGAAAGGCCTAGGCGAAAACTACACATACCGTTGTAATCGGGCGAGTTTCTACTTTCAGATGCAACAGAAATTTTGCGGATTGGTCAATCCGTTCGCTAGATATGGCAGTTTGGAGGTAAGAAACGCTTGAGAAACTCAAAATTTTCGCAGTTCTGATGCTCGAAACGAATGACTAGAACGGCCTAGGGGAGAAGTACCCATACCGTTGTAATCGGGCGAGTTTCTACTTTCAGATGCAGCAGAAATTTTGGGGATTGATCAATCCGTTCGCGAGATATGGCAGTTCCGAGATAAGAAACGCTTGAGAAACTCAAAATTTTCGCAGTTCTGATGCTCGAAACGAGTAACTAGAACGGCCTAGGGGAAAAGTGCGCATACCGTTGTAATCGGGCGAGTTTCTACTTTCAGATGCAACAGAAATTTTGCGGATTGGTCAATCCGTTCGCTAGATATGGCAGTTTGGAGGTAAGAAACGCTTGAGAAACTCAAAATTTTCGCAGTTCTGATGCTCGAAACGAATAACTGGAACGGCCTAGGCGAAAACTACACATACCGTTGTAATCGGGCGAGTTTCTACTTTCAGATGCAACAGAAATTTTGCGGATTGGTCAATCCGTTCGCTAGATATGGCAGTTTGGAGGTAAGAAACGCTTGAGAAACTCATAATTTTCGCAGTTCTGATGCTCGAAACGAATAACTAGAACGGCCTAGGGGAAAAGTACGCATACTGATGTAATCGGGCGAGTTTCTACTTTCAAATGCAAAAGAAATTTGGGGGATTGGTCAATCCGTTCGCTAGATATGGCAGTTTGGAGGTAAGAAACGCTTGAGAAACTCAAAATTTTCGCAGTTCTGATGCTCGAAACGAATAACTGGAGCGGCCTAGGGGAAAACTACACATACCGTTGTAATCGGGCGAGTTTCTACTTTCGGATGCAACAGAAATTTTGCGGATTGGTCAATCCGTTCGCGAGATGTGGCAGTTTGGAGGTAAAAAACGCTTGAGAAACTCAAAATTTTCGCAGTTCTGATGCTCGAAACGAATAACTGGAACGGCCTAGGGGAAAACTACACATACCGTTGTAATGGGGCGTGTTTCTACTTTCAGATGCAACAGAAATTTTGCGGATCGGGAGAATCCGTTCGCGGGATGTGTCAGTTTGGAGATAAGAAACGCTTGAGAAACTCAAAATTTTCGCAGTTCTGATGCTCGAAACGAATAACTAGAACGACCTAGGGGAAAACTACACCTACCGTTGTAATCGGGCGAGTTTCTACTTTCAGATGCAACAGAAGTTTTGCGGATTGGTCAATCCGTTCGCGAGATATGGCAGTTTGGATGTAAGAAACGCTTGAGAAACTCAAAATTTTCGCATTTCTGACGCTCGAAACGAATGACTAGAACGGCCTAGGGGAGAAGTACCCATACCGTTGTAATCGGGCGAGTTTCTACTTTCAGATGCAACAGAAATTTTGCGGATTGATCAATCCGTTCGCGAGATATGGCAGTTCCGAGATAAGAAACGCTTGAGAAACTCAAAATTTTCGCAGTTCTGAAGCTCGAAACGAGTAACTAGAACGGCCTAGGGGAAAAGTACGCATACCGTTGTAATCGGGCGAGTTTCTACTTTCAGATGCAACAGAAATTTTGCGGATTGATCAATCCGTTCGCGAGATATGGCAGTTTGGAGATAAGAAACGCTTTAGAAACTCAAAATTTTCGCAGTTCTGATGCTCGAAACGAATTACTAGAACGGCCTAGGGGAGAAGTACCCATACCGTTGTAATCGGGCGAGTTTCTACTTTCAGATGCAACAGAAATTTTTCGGATTGATCAATCCGTTCGCGAGATATGGCAGTTCCGAAATAAGAAACGCTTGAGAAACTCAAAATTTTCGCAGTTCTGATGCTCGAAACGAATAACTGGAACGGCCTAGGGGAAAACTACACATACCGTTGTAATCGGGCGAGTTTCTACTTTCAGATGCAACAGAAATTTTGCGGATTGGTCGATCCGTTCGCGAGATATGGCAGTTTGGAAGTAAGAAACGCTTGAGAAATTCAAAACTTTCGCAGTTCTGATGCTCGAAACGAATGACTAGAACGGCCTAGGGGAGAAGTACGCGTACCGTTGTAATCGGGCGAGTTTCTACTTTCAGATGCAACAGAAATTTTGCGGATTGATCAATCCGTTCGCGAGATATGGCAGTTTGGAGATAAGAAACGTTTGAGAAACTCAAAATTTTCGCAGTTCTGATGCTCGAAACGAGTAACTAGAAAGGCCTAGGCGAAAACTACACATACCGTTGTAATCGGGCGAGTTTCTACTTTCAGATGCAACAGAAATTTTGCGGATTGGTCAATCCGTTCGCTAGATATGGCAGTTTGGAGGTAAGAAACGCTTGAGAAATTCAAAACTTTCGCAGTTCTGATGCTCGAAACGAATGACTAGAACGGCCTAGGGGAGAAGTACGCGTACCGTTGTAATCGGGCGAGTTTCTACTTTCAGATGCAACAGAAATTTTGCGGATTGATCAATCCGTTCGCGAGATATGGCAGTTTGGAGATAAGAAACGTTTGAGAAACTCAAAATTTTCGCAGTTCTGATGCTCGAAACGAGTAACTAGAAAGGCCTAGGCGAAAACTACACATACCGTTGTAATCGGGCGAGTTTCTACTTTCAGATGCAACAGAAATTTTGCGGATTGGTCAATCCGTTCGCTAGATATGGCAGTTTGGAGGTAAGAAACGCTTGAGAAACTCAAAATTTTCGCAGTTCTGATGCTCGAAACGAATGACTAGAACGGCCTAGGGGAGAAGTACCCATACCGTTGTAATCGGGCGAGTTTCTACTTTCAGATGCAGCAGAAATTTTGGGGATTGATCAATCCGTTCGCGAGATATGGCAGTTCCGAGATAAGAAACGCTTGAGAAACTCAAAATTTTCGCAGTTCTGATGCTCGAAACGAGTAACTAGAACGGCCTAGGGGAAAAGTGCGCATACCGTTGTAATCGGGCGAGTTTCTACTTTCAGATGCAACAGAAATTTTGCGGATTGGTCAATCCGTTCGCTAGATATGGCAGTTTGGAGGTAAGAAACGCTTGAGAAACTCAAAATTTTCGCAGTTCTGATGCTCGAAACGAATAACTGGAACGGCCTAGGCGAAAACTACACATACCGTTGTAATCGGGCGAGTTTCTACTTTCAGATGCAACAGAAATTTTGCGGATTGGTCAATCCGTTCGCTAGATATGGCAGTTTGGAGGTAAGAAACGCTTGAGAAACTCATAATTTTCGCAGTTCTGATGCTCGAAACGAATAACTAGAACGGCCTAGGGGAAAAGTACGCATACTGATGTAATCGGGCGAGTTTCTACTTTCAAATGCAAAAGAAATTTGGGGGATTGGTCAATCCGTTCGCTAGATATGGCAGTTTGGAGGTAAGAAACGCTTGAGAAACTCAAAATTTTCGCAGTTCTGATGCTCGAAACGAATAACTGGAGCGGCCTAGGGGAAAACTACACATACCGTTGTAATCGGGCGAGTTTCTACTTTCGGATGCAACAGAAATTTTGCGGATTGGTCAATCCGTTCGCGAGATGTGGCAGTTTGGAGGTAAAAAACGCTTGAGAAACTCAAAATTTTCGCAGTTCTGATGCTCGAAACGAATAACTGGAACGGCCTAGGGGAAAACTACACATACCGTTGTAATGGGGCGTGTTTCTACTTTCAGATGCAACAGAAATTTTGCGGATCGGGAGAATCCGTTCGCGGGATGTGTCAGTTTGGAGATAAGAAACGCTTGAGAAACTCAAAATTTTCGCAGTTCTGATGCTCGAAACGAATAACTAGAACGACCTAGGGGAAAACTACACCTACCGTTGTAATCGGGCGAGTTTCTACTTTCAGATGCAACAGAAATTTTGCGGATTGGTCAATCCGTTCGCGAGATATGGCCGTTTGGATGTAAGAAACGCTTGAGAAACTCAAAATTTTCGCAGTTCTGATGCTCGAAACGAGTAACTTGAACGGCCTAGGGGAAAAGTACGCATACCGTTGTAATCGGGCGAGTTTCTACTTTCAGATGCAACAGAAATTTTGCGGACTGGTCAATCCGTTCGCGAGATATGGCAGTTTGGAGGTAAGTATCGCTTGAGAAACTCAAAATTTTCGCAGTTCTGATGATCGAAACGAATAACTAGAACGGCCTAGGGGAAAACTACACCTACCGTTGTAATCGGGCGAGTTTCTACTTTCAGACGCAACAGAAATTTTACGGATTGGTCAATCGGTTCGCGAGATATGGCAGTTTGGAGATAAGAAACGCTTGAGAAACTCAAAATTTTCGCAGTTCTGATGCTCGAAACGAATAACTAGAACGGCCTAGGGGAAAACTACACCTACCGTTGTAATCGGGCGCGTTTCTACTTTCAGATGCAACAGAAATTTTGCGGATTGATCAATCCGTTAGCGAGATATGGCCGTTTGGAGATAAGAAACGCTTGAGAAACTCAACATTTTCGCAGTTCTGATGCTCGAAACGAATGAATAGAACGGCCTAGGGGAGAAGTATGCATACCGTTGTAATCGGTCGAGTTTCTACTTTCAGATGCAACAGGAATTTTGCGGATTGATCGATCCGTTCGCGAGATATGGCAGTTCGGAGATAAGAAACGCTTGAGAAACTCAAAATTTTCGCAGTTCTGATGCTCGAAACGAATAACAAGAACGGCCTAGGGGAAAACTACACCTACCGTTGTAATCGGGCGAGTTTCTACTTTCAGATGCAACAGAAATTTTGCGGATTGGTCAATCCGTTCGCGAGATATGGCAGTTTGGATGTAAGAAACGCTTGAGAAACTCAAAATTTTCGCAGTTCTGATGCTCGAAACGAATGACTAGAACGGCCTAGGGGAGAAGTACCCATACCGTTGTAATCGGGCGAGTTTCTACTTTCAGATGCAACAGAAATTTTGCGGATTGATCAATCCGTTCGCGAGATATGGCAGTTCCGAGATAAGAAACGCTTGAGAAAGTCAAAATTTTCGCAGTTCTGATGCTCGAAACGAGTAACTAGAACGGCCTAGGGGAAAAGTACGCATACCGTTGTAATCGGGCGAGTTTCTACTTTCAGATGCAACAGAAATTTTGCGGATTGATCAATCCGTTCGCGAGATATGGCAGTTTGGAGATAAGAAACGCTTTAGAAACTCAAAATTTTCGCAGTTCTGATGCTCGAAACGAATGACTAGAACGGCCTAGGGGAGAAGTACCCATACCGTTGTAATCGGGCGAGTTTCTACTTTCAGATGCAACAGAAATTTTTCGGATTGATCAATCCGTTCGCGAGATATGGCAGTTCCGAGATAAGAAACGCTTGAGAAACTCAAAATTTTCGCAGTTCTGATGCTCGAAACGAGTAACTAGAACGGCCTAGGCGAAAACTACACATACCGTTGTAATCGGGCGAGTTTGTACTTTCAGATGCAACAGAAATTTTGCGGATTGGTCAATCCGTTCGCTAGATATGGCAGTTTGGAGGTAAGAAACGCTTGAGAAATTCAAAACTTTCGCAGTTCTGATGCTCGAAACGAATGACTAGAACGGCCTAGGGGAGAAGTACGCGTACCGTTGTAATCGGGCGAGTTTCTACTTTCAGATGCAACAGAAATTTTGCGGATTGATCAATCCGTTCGCGAGATATGGCAGTTTGGAGATAAGAAACGTTTGAGAAACTCAAAATTTTCGCAGTTCTGATGCTCGAAACGAGTAACTAGAAAGGCCTAGGCGAAAACTACACATACCGTTGTAATCGGGCGAGTTTCTACTTTCAGATGCAACAGAAATTTTGCGGATTGGTCAATCCGTTCGCTAGATATGGCAGTTTGGAGGTAAGAAACGCTTGAGAAACTCAAAATTTTCGCAGTTCTGATGCTCGAAACGAATGACTAGAACGGCCTAGGGGAGAAGTACCCATACCGTTGTAATCGGGCGAGTTTCTACTTTCAGATGCAGCAGAAATTTTGGGGATTGATCAATCCGTTCGCGAGATATGGCAGTTCCGAGATAAGAAACGCTTGAGAAACTCAAAATTTTCGCAGTTCTGATGCTCGAAACGAGTAACTAGAACGGCCTAGGGGAAAAGTGCGCATACCGTTGTAATCGGGCGAGTTTCTACTTTCAGATGCAACAGAAATTTTGCGGATTGGTCAATCCGTTCGCTAGATATGGCAGTTTGGAGGTAAGAAACGCTTGAGAAACTCAAAATTTTCGCAGTTCTGATGCTCGAAACGAATAACTGGAACGGCCTAGGCGAAAACTACACATACCGTTGTAATCGGGCGAGTTTCTACTTTCAGATGCAACAGAAATTTTGCGGATTGTTCAATCCGTTCGCTAGATATGGCAGTTTGGAGGTAAGAAACGCTTGAGAAACTCATAATTTTCGCAGTTCTGATGCTCGAAACGAATAACTAGAACGGCCTAGGGGAAAAGTACGCATACTGATGTAATCGGGCGAGTTTCTACTTTCAAATGCAAAAGAAATTTGGGGGATTGGTCAATCCGTTCGCTAGATATGGCAGTTTGGAGGTAAGAAACGCTTGAGAAACTCAAAATTTTCGCAGTTCTGATGCTCGAAACGAATAACTGGAGCGGCCTAGGGGAAAACTACACATACCGTTGTAATCGGGCGAGTTTCTACTTTCGGATGCAACAGAAATTTTGCGGATTGGTCAATCCGTTCGCGAGATGTGGCAGTTTGGAGGTAAAAAACGCTTGAGAAACTCAAAATTTTCGCAGTTCTGATGCTCGAAACGAATAACTGGAACGGCCTAGGGGAAAACTACACATACCGTTGTAATGGGGCGTGTTTCTACTTTCAGATGCAACAGAAATTTTGCGGATCGGGAGAATCCGTTCGCGGGATGTGTCAGTTTGGAGATAAGAAACGCTTGAGAAACTCAAAATTTTCGCAGTTCTGATGCTCGAAACGAATAACTAGAACGACCTAGGGGAAAACTACACCTACCGTTGTAATCGGGCGAGTTTCTACTTTCAGATGCAACAGAAATTTTGCGGATTGGTCAATCCGTTCGCGAGATATGGCCGTTTGGATGTAAGAAACGCTTGAGAAACTCAAAATTTTCGCAGTTCTGATGCTCGAAACGAGTAACTTGAACGGCCTAGGGGAAAAGTACGCATACCGTTGTAATCGGGCGAGTTTCTACTTTCAGATGCAACAGAAATTTTGCGGACTGGTCAATCCGTTCGCGAGATATGGCAGTTTGGAGGTAAGTATCGCTTGAGAAACTCAAAATTTTCGCAGTTCTGATGATCGAAACGAATAACTAGAACGGCCTAGGGGAAAACTACACCTACCGTTGTAATCGGGCGAGTTTCTACTTTCAGACGCAACAGAAATTTTACGGATTGGTCAATCGGTTCGCGAGATATGGCAGTTTGGAGATAAGAAACGCTTGAGAAACTCAAAATTTTCGCAGTTCTGATGCTCGAAACGAATAACTAGAACGGCCTAGGGGAAAACTACACCTACCGTTGTAATCGGGCGCGTTTCTACTTTCAGATGCAACAGAAATTTTGCGGATTGATCAATCCGTTAGCGAGATATGGCCGTTTGGAGATAAGAAACGCTTGAGAAACTCAACATTTTCGCAGTTCTGATGCTCGAAACGAATGAATAGAACGGCCTAGGGGAGAAGTATGCATACCGTTGTAATCGGTCGAGTTTCTACTTTCAGATGCAACAGGAATTTTGCGGATTGATCGATCCGTTCGCGAGATATGGCAGTTCGGAGATAAGAAACGCTTGAGAAACTCAAAATTTTCGCAGTTCTGATGCTCGAAACGAATAACAAGAACGGCCTAGGGGAAAACTACACCTACCGTTGTAATCGGGCGAGTTTCTACTTTCAGATGCAACAGAAATTTTGCGGATTGGTCAATCCGTTCGCGAGATATGGCAGTTTGGATGTAAGAAACGCTTGAGAAACTCAAAATTTTCGCAGTTCTGATGCTCGAAACGAATGACTAGAACGGCCTAGGGGAGAAGTACCCATACCGTTGTAATCGGGCGAGTTTCTACTTTCAGATGCAACAGAAATTTTGCGGATTGATCAATCCGTTCGCGAGATATGGCAGTTCCGAGATAAGAAACGCTTGAGAAAGTCAAAATTTTCGCAGTTCTGATGCTCGAAACGAGTAACTAGAACGGCCTAGGGGAAAAGTACGCATACCGTTGTAATCGGGCGAGTTTCTACTTTCAGATGCAACAGAAATTTTGCGGATTGATCAATCCGTTCGCGAGATATGGCAGTTTGGAGATAAGAAACGCTTTAGAAACTCAAAATTTTCGCAGTTCTGATGCTCGAAACGAATGACTAGAACGGCCTAGGGGAGAAGTACCCATACCGTTGTAATCGGGCGAGTTTCTACTTTCAGATGCAACAGAAATTTTTCGGATTGATCAATCCGTTCGCGAGATATGGCAGTTCCGAGATAAGAAACGCTTGAGAAACTCAAAATTTTCGCAGTTCTGATGCTCGAAACGAGTAACTAGAACGGCCTAGGCGAAAACTACACATACCGTTGTAATCGGGCGAGTTTGTACTTTCAGATGCAACAGAAATTTTGCGGATTGGTCAATCCGTTCGCTAGATATGACAGTTTGGAGGTAAGAAACGGTTGAGAAACTCTAAATTTTCGCAGTTCTGATGCTCGAAACGAGTAACTAGAACGGCCTAGGCGAAAACTACACATACCGTTGTAATCGGGCGAGTTTCTACTTTCAGATGCAACAGAAATTTTGCGGATTGGTCAATCCGTTCGCTAGATATGGCAGTTTGGAGGTAAGAAACGCTTGAGAAACTCAAAATTTTCGCAGTTCTGATGCTCGAAACGAATGACTAGAACGGCCTAGGGGAGAAGTACCCATACCGTTGTAATCGGGCGAGTTTCTACTTTCAGATGCAACAGAAATTTTGCGGATTGATCAATCCGTTCGCGAGATATGGCAGTTCCGAGATAAGAAACGCTTGAGAAACTCAAAATTTTCGCAGTTCTGATGCTCGAAACGAATAACTGGATCGGCCTAGGCGAAAACTACACATACCGTTGTAATCGGGCGAGTTTCTACTTTCAGATGCACAGAAATTTTGCGGATTGGTCAATCCGTTCGCTAGATATGGCAGTTTGGAGGTAAGAAACGCTTGAGAAACTCAAAATTTTCGCAATTCTGATGATCGAAACGAATAACTAGAACGGCCTAGGGGAAAACTACACCTACCGTTGTAATCGGGCGAGTTTCTACTTTCAGACGCAACAGAAATTTTGCGGATTGGTCAATCGGTTCGCGAGATATGGCAGTTTGGAGATAAGAAACGCTTGAGAAACTCAAAATTTTCGCAGTTCTGATGCTCGAAACGAATAACTAGAACGACCTAGGGGAAAAGTACGCACACCGTTGTAATCGGGCGCGTTTCTACTTTCAGATGCAACAGAAATTTTGCGGATCGGGAGAATCCGTTCGCGGGATGTGTCAGTTTGGAGATAAGAAACGCTTGAGAAACTCAAAATTTTCGCAGTTCTGATGCTCGAAACGAATAACTAGAACGACCTAGGGGAAAACTACACCTACCGTTGTAATCGGGCGAGTTTCTACTTTCAGATGCAACAGAAATTTTGCGGATTGGTCAATCCGTTCGCGAGATATGGCCGTTTGGATGTAAGAAACGCTTGAGAAACTCAAAATTTTCGCAGTTCTGATGCTCGAAACGAGTAACTAGAACGGCCTAGGGGAAAAGTACGCATACCGTTGTAATCGGGCGAGTTTCTACTTTCAGATGCAACAGAAATTTTGCGGACTGTTCAATCCGTTCGCGAGATACGGCAGTTTGGAGGTAAGAATCGCTTGAGAAACTCAAAATTTTCGCAATTCTGATGATCGAAACGAATAACTAGAACGGCCTAGGGGAAAACTACAACTACCGTTGTAATCGGGCGAGTTTCTACTTTCAGACGCAACCGAAATTTTGCGGATTGGTCAATCGGTTCGCGAGATATGGCAGTTTGGAAATAAGAAACGCTTGAGAAACTCAAAATTTTCGCAGTTCTGATGCTCGAAACGAATAACTAGAACGACCTAGGGGAAAAGTACGCACACCGTTGTAATCGGGCGCGTTTCTACTTTCAGATGCAACAGAAATTTTGCGGATTGATCAATCCGTTAGCGAGATATGGCCGTTTGGAGATAAGAAACGCTTGAGAACCTCAAAATTTTCGCAGTTCTGGTGCTAGAAACGAGTAACTAGAACGGCCTAGGGGAAAAGTACGCACACCGTTGTAATCGGGCGCGTTTCTGCTTTCAGATGCAACAGAAATTTTGCGGATCGGTCAATCCGTTCACGAGATATGGCAGTTTGGAGGTAAGAAACGCTTGAGAAACTCAAAATTTTCGCAGTTCTGATGCTCGAAACGAGTAACTGGAACGCGCTAGCGGAGAAGTACGCATACCGTTGTAATCGGGCGCGTTTCTACTTTCAGATGCAACAGAAATTTTGCGGATTTGTCAATCCGTTCGCGAGATATGGCAGTTTGGAGGTAAGAAACGCTTGAGAAACTCAAAATCTTCGCAGTTATGATGCTCGAGACGAGTAACTAGAACGGCCTAGGGGAAAAGCACGGATACCGTTGTAATCGGGCGAGTTTCTACTTTCAGATGCAACAAAAATTTTGCGGATTGATCAATCTGTTCGCGAGATATGGCAGTTTGGAGGTAAGAAACGCTTGAGAAACTCAAAATTTTCGCAGTTCCTATTCTCGAAACGAATAACTAGAACGGCCTAGGGGAAAACTACACCTACCGTTGTAATCGGGCGAGTTTCTACTTTCAGACGCAACAGAAATTTTGCGGATTGCTCAATCGGTTCGCGAGATATGGCAGTTTGGAGATAAGAAACGCTTGAGAAACTCAAAATTTTCGCAGTTCTGATGCTCGAAACGAATGACTAGAACTGCCTAGGGGAGAAGTACGCATACCGTTGTAATCGGGCGAGATTCTACTTTCAGATGCATCAGAAATTTTGCGGATCGGTCAATCCGTTCGCGAGATATGGCAGTTTGGAAGTAAGAAGCGCTTGAGAAACACAAAAGTTTCGCAGTTCTGATGCTCGAAACGAATAACTAGAACGGGGTAGGGGAAAACTACACATACCGTTGTAATCGGGCGTGTTTCTACTTTCAGATGCAACAGAAGTTTTGCGGATCTGTCAATCCGTTCGCGGGATGTGGCAGTTTGGAGATAAGAAACGCTTGAGAAACTCAAAATTTTCGCAGTTCTGATGCTCGAAACGAGTAACTAGAACGGCCTAGGGGAAAAGTACGCATACCGTTGTAATCGGGCGAGTTTCTACTTTCAGATGCAAAAGAAATTTTGCGGACTGGTCAATCCGTTCGCGAGATATGGCAGTTTGGAAGTAAGAATCGCTTGAGAAACTCAAAATTTTCGCAGTTCTGATGATCGAAACGAATAACTAGAACGGCCTAGGGGAAAACTACACATACCGTTGTAATCGGGCGAGTTTCTACTCTCAGATGCAACAGAAATTTTGCGGATTGGTCAATCCGTTCGCTGGATATGGCAGTTTGGAGGTAAGAAACGCTTGAGAAACTCAAAATTTTCGCAGTTCTGATGCTCGAAACGAGTAACTAGAATGGCCTAGGCGAAAACTACACATACCGTTGTAATCGGGCGAGTTTCTACTTTCAGATGCAACAGAAATTTTGCGGATTGGTCAATCCGTTCGCTAGATATGGCAGTTTGGAGGTAAGAAACGCTTGAGAAACTCAAAATTTTCGCAGTTCTGATGCTCGAAACGAGTAACTAGAACGGCCTAGGCGAAAACTACACATACCGTTGTAATCGGGCGAGTTTTTACTTTCAGATGCAACAGAAATTTTGCGGATTGGTCAATCCGTTCGCTAGATATGGCAGTTTGGAGGTAAGAAACGCTTGAGAAACTCAAAATTTTCGCAGTTCTGATGCTCGAAACGAATGACTAGAACGGCCTAGGGGAGGAGTACCCATACCGTTGTAATCGGGCGAGTTTCTACTTTCAGATGCAACATAAATTTTGCGGATTGATCAATCCCTTCGCGAGATATGGCAGTTCCGAGATAAGAAACGCTTGAGAAACTCAAAATTTTCGCAGTTCTGATGCTCGAAACGAGTAACTAGAACGGCCTAGGGGAAAAGTACGCACACCGTTGTAATCGGGCGCGTTTCTACTTTCAGATGCAACAGAAATTTTGCGGATTGATCAATCCGTTAGCGAGATATGGCCGTTTGGAGATAAGAAACGCTTGAGAACCTCAAAATTTTCGCAGTTCTGGTGCTCGAAACGAGTAACTAGAACGGCCTAGGGGAAAAGTACGCACACCGTTGTAATCGGGCGCGTTTCTACTTTCAGATGCAACAGAAATTTTGCGGATCGGTCAATCCGTTCGCGAGATATGGCAGTTTGGAGGTAAGAAACGCTTGAGAAACTCAAAATTTTCGCAGTTCTGATGCTCGAAACGAGTAACTAGAACGGCCTAGGGGAAAAGTACGCATACCGTTGTAATCGGGCGAGTTTCTACTTTCAGATGCAACAGAAATTTTGCGGATTGATCAATCCGTTCGCGAGATATGGCAGTTTGGAGATAAGAAACGCTTTAGAAACTCAAAATTTTCGCAGTTCTGATGCTCGAAACGAATGACTAGAACGGCCTAGGGGAGAAGTACCCATACCGTTGTAATCGGGCGAGTTTCTACTTTCAGATGCAACAGAAATTTTTCGGATTGATCAATCCGTTCGCGAGATATGGCAGTTCCGAGATAAGAAACGCTTGAGAAACTCAAAATTTTCGCAGTTCTGATGCTCGAAACGAGTAACTAGAACGGCCTAGGCGAAAACTACACATACCGTTGTAATCGGGCGAGTTTGTACTTTCAGATGCAACAGAAATTTTGCGGATTGGTCAATCCGTTCGCTAGATATGGCAGTTTGGAGGTAAGAAACGGTTGAGAAACTCTAAATTTTCGCAGTTCTGATGCTCGAAACGAGTAACTAGAACGGCCTAGGCGAAAACTACACATACCGTTGTAATCGGGCGAGTTTCTACTTTCAAATGCAACAGAAATTTTGCGGATTGGTCAATCCGTTCGCTAGATATGGCAGTTTGGAGGTAAGAAACGCTTGAGAAACTCAAAATTTTCGCAGTTCTGATGCTCGAAACGAATGACTAGAACGGCCTAGGGGAGAAGTACCCATACCGTTGTAATCGGGCGAGTTTCTACTTTCAGATGCAACAGAAATTTTGCGGATTGATCAATCCGTTCGCGAGATATGGCAGTTCCGAGATAAGAAACGCTTGAGAAACTCAAAATTTTCGCAGTTCTGATGCTCGAAACGAATAACTGGATCGGCCTAGGCGAAAACTACACATACCGTTGTAATCGGGCGAGTTTCTACTTTCAGATGCACAGAAATTTTGCGGATTGGTCAATCCGTTCGCTAGATATGGCAGTTTGGAGGTATGAAACGCTTGAGAAACTCAAAATTTTCGCAATTCTGATGATCGAAACGAATAACTAGAACGGCCTAGGGGAAAACTACACCTACCGTTGTAATCGGGCGAGTTTCTACTTTCAGACGCAACAGAAATTTTGCGGATTGGTCAATCGGTTCGCGAGATATGGCAGTTTGGAGATAAGAAACGCTTGAGAAACTCAAAATTTTCGCAGTTCTGATGCTCGAAACGAATAACTAGAACGACCTAGGGGAAAAGTACGCACACCGTTGTAATCGGGCGCGTTTCTACTTTCAGATGCAACAGAAATTTTGCGGATCGGGAGAATCCGTTCGCGGGATGTGTCAGTTTGGAGATAAGAAACGCTTGAGAAACTCAAAATTTTCGCAGTTCTGATGCTCGAAACGAATAACTAGAACGACCTAGGGGAAAACTACACCTACCGTTGTAATCGGGCGAGTTTCTACTTTCAGATGCAACAGAAATTTTGCGGATTGGTCAATCCGTTCGCGAGATATGGCCGTTTGGATGTAAGAAACGCTTGAGAAACTCAAAATTTTCGCAGTTCTGATGCTCGAAACGAGTAACTAGAACGGCCTAGGGGAAAAGTACGCATACCGTTGTAATCGGGCGAGTTTCTACTTTCAGATGCAACAGAAATTTTGCGGACTGTTCAATCCGTTCGCGAGATACGGCAGTTTGGAGGTAAGAATCGCTTGAGAAACTCAAAATTTTTGCAATTCTGATGATCGAAACGAATAACTAGAACGGCCTACGGGAAAACTACAACTACCGTTGTAATCGGGCGAGTTTCTACTTTCAGACGCAACCGAAATTTTGCGGATTGGTCAATCGGTTCGCGAGATATGGCAGTTTGGAAATAAGAAACGCTTGAGAAACTCAAAATTTTCGCAGTTCTGATGCTCGAAACGAATAACTAGAACGACCTAGGGGAAAAGTACGCACACCGTTGTAATCGGGCGCGTTTCTACTTTCAGATGCAACAGAAATTTTGCGGATTGATCAATCCGTTAGCGAGATATGGCCGTTTGGAGATAAGAAACGCTTGAGAACCTCAAAATTTTCGCAGTTCTGGTGCTCGAAACGAGTAACTAGAACGGCCTAGGGGAAAAGTACGCACACCGTTGTAATCGGGCGCGTTTCTGCTTTCAGATGCAACAGAAATTTTGCGGATCGGTCAATCCGTTCGCGAGATATGGCAGTTTGGAGGTAAGAAACGCTTGAGAAACTCAAAATTTTCGCAGTTCTGATGCTCGAAACGAGTAACTGGAACGGCCTACGGGAAAACTACAACTACCGTTGTAATCGGGCGAGTTTCTACTTTCAGACGCAACCGAAATTTTGCGGATTGGTCAATCGGTTCGCGAGATATGGCAGTTTGGAAATAAGAAACGCTTGAGAAACTCAAAATTTTCGCAGTTCTGATGCTCGAAACGAATAACTAGAACGACCTAGGGGAAAAGTACGCACACCGTTGTAATCGGGCGCGTTTCTACTTTCAGATGCAACAGAAATTTTGCGGATTGATCAATCCGTTAGCGAGATATGGCCGTTTGGAGATAAGAAACGCTTGAGAACCTCAAAATTTTCGCAGTTCTGGTGCTCGAAACGAGTAACTAGAACGGCCTAGGGGAAAAGTACGCACACCGTTGTAATCGGGCGCGTTTCTGCTTTCAGATGCAACAGAAATTTTGCGGATCGGTCAATCCGTTCGCGAGATATGGCAGTTTGGAGGTAAGAAACGCTTGAGAAACTCAAAATTTTCGCAGTTCTGATGCTCGAAACGAGTAACTGGAACGCGCTAGCGGAGAAGTACGCATACCGTTGTAATCGGGCGCGTTTCTACTTTCAGATGCAACAGAAATTTTGCGGATTTGTCAATCCGTTCGCGAGATATGGCAGTTTGGAGGTAAGAAACGCTTGAGAAACTCAAAATCTTCGCAGTTATGATGCTCGAGACGAGTAACTAGAACGGCCTAGGGGAAAAGCACGGATACCGTTGTAATCGGGCGAGTTTCTACTTTCAGATGCAACAAAAATTTTGCGGATTGATCAATCTGTTCGCGAGATATGGCAGTTTGGAGGTAAGAAACGCTTGAGAAACTCAAAATTTTCGCAGTTCCGATTCTCGAAACGAATAACTAGAACGGCCTAGGGGAAAACTACACCTACCGTTGTAATCGGGCGAGTTTCTACTTTCAGACGCAACAGAAATTTTGCGGATTGGTCAATCGGTTCGCGAGATATGGCAGTTTGGAGATAAGAAACGCTTGAGAAACTCAAAATTTTCGCAGTTCTGATGCTCGAAACGAATGACTAGAACTGCCTAGGGGAGAAGTACGCATACCGTTGTAATCGGGCGAGATTCTACTTTCAGATGCATCAGAAATTTTGCGGATCGGTCAATCCGTTCGCGAGATATGGCAGTTTGGAAGTAAGAAGCGCTTGAGAAACACAAAATTTTCGCAGTTCTGATGCTCGAAACGAATGACTAGAACGGCCTAGGGGAGAAGTACCCATACCGTTGTAATCGGGCGAGTTTCTACTTTCAGATGCAACAGAAATTTTGCGGATTGATCAATCCGTTCGCGAGATATGGCAGTTCCGAGATAAGAAACGCTTGAGAAACTCAAAATTTTCGCAGTTCTGATGCTCGAAACGAATAACTGGATCGGCCTAGGCGAAAACTACACATACCGTTGTAATCGGGCGAGTTTCTACTTTCAGATGCACAGAAATTTTGCGGATTGGTCAATCCGTTCGCTAGATATGGCAGTTTGGAGGTATGAAACGCTTGAGAAACTCAAAATTTTCGCAATTCTGATGATCGAAACGAATAACTAGAACGGCCTAGGGGAAAACTACACCTACCGTTGTAATCGGGCGAGTTTCTACTTTCAGACGCAACAGAAATTTTGCGGATTGGTCAATCGGTTCGCGAGATATGGCAGTTTGGAGATAAGAAACGCTTGAGAAACTCAAAATTTTCGCAGTTCTGATGCTCGAAACGAATAACTAGAACGACCTAGGGGAAAAGTACGCACACCGTTGTAATCGGGCGCGTTTCTACTTTCAGATGCAACAGAAATTTTGCGGATCGGGAGAATCCGTTCGCGGGATGTGTCAGTTTGGAGATAAGAAACGCTTGAGAAACTCAAAATTTTCGCAGTTCTGATGCTCGAAACGAATAACTAGAACGACCTAGGGGAAAACTACACCTACCGTTGTAATCGGGCGAGTTTCTACTTTCAGATGCAACAGAAATTTTGCGGATTGGTCAATCCGTTCGCGAGATATGGCCGTTTGGATGTAAGAAACGCTTGAGAAACTCAAAATTTTCGCAGTTCTGATGCTCGAAACGAGTAACTAGAACGGCCTAGGGGAAAAGTACGCATACCGTTGTAATCGGGCGAGTTTCTACTTTCAGATGCAACAGAAATTTTGCGGACTGTTCAATCCGTTCGCGAGATACGGCAGTTTGGAGGTAAGAATCGCTTGAGAAACTCAAAATTTTCGCAATTCTGATGATCGAAACGAATAACTAGAACGGCCTACGGGAAAACTACAACTACCGTTGTAATCGGGCGAGTTTCTACTTTCAGACGCAACCGAAATTTTGCGGATTGGTCAATCGGTTCGCGAGATATGGCAGTTTGGAAATAAGAAACGCTTGAGAAACTCAAAATTTTCGCAGTTCTGATGCTCGAAACGAATAACTAGAACGACCTAGGGAAAAAGTACGCACACCGTTGTAATCGGGCGCGTTTCTACTTTCAGATGCAACAGAAATTTTGCGGATTGATCAATCCGTTAGCGAGATATGGCCGTTTGGAGATAAGAAACGCTTGAGAACCTCAAAATTTTCGCAGTTCTGGTGCTCGAAACGAGTAACTAGAACGGCCTAGGGGAAAAGTACGCACACCGTTGTAATCGGGCGCGTTTCTGCTTTCAGATGCAACAGAAATTTTGCGGATCGGTCAATCCGTTCGCGAGATATGGCAGTTTGGAGGTAAGAAACGCTTGAGAAACTCAAAATTTTCGCAGTTCTGATGCTCGAAACGAGTAACTGGAACGCGCTAGCGGAGAAGTACGCATACCGTTGTAATCGGGCGCGTTTCTACTTTCAGATGCAACAGAAATTTTGCGGATTTGTCAATCCGTTCGCGAGATATGGCAGTTTGGAGGTAAGAAACGCTTGAGAAACTCAAAATCTTCGCAGTTATGATGCTCGAGACGAGTAACTAGAACGGCCTAGGGGAAAAGCACGGATACCGTTGTAATCGGGCGAGTTTCTACTTTCAGATGCAACAAAAATTTTGCGGATTGATCAATCTGTTCGCGAGATATGGCAGTTTGGAGGTAAGAAACGCTTGAGAAACTCAAAATTTTCGCAGTTCCGATTCTCGAAACGAATAACTAGAACGGCCTAGGGGAAAACTACACCTACCGTTGTAATCGGGCGAGTTTCTACTTTCAGACGCAACAGAAATTTTGCGGATTGGTCAATCGGTTCGCGAGATATGGCAGTTTGGAGATAAGAAACGCTTGAGAAACTCAAAATTTTCGCAGTTCTGATGCTCGAAACGAATGACTAGAACTGCCTAGGGGAGAAGTACGCATACCGTTGTAATCGGGCGAGATTCTACTTTCAGATGCATCAGAAATTTTGCGGATCGGTCAATCCGTTCGCGAGATATCGCAGTTTGGAAGTAAGAAGCGCTTGAGAAACACAAAAGTTTCGCAGTTCTGATGCTCGAAACGAATAACTAGAACGGGGTAGGGGAAAACTACACATACCGTTGTAATCGGGCGTGTTTCTACTTTCAGATGCAACAGAAGTTTTGCGGATCTGTCAATCCGTTCGCGGGATGTGGCAGTTTGGAGATAAGAAACGCTTGAGAAACTCAAAATTTTCGCAGTTCTGATGCTCGAAACGAGTAACTAGAACGGCCTAGGGGAAAAGTACGCATACCGTTGTAATCGGGCGAGTTTCTACTTTCAGATGCAAAAGAAATTTTGCGGACTGGTCAATCCGTTCGCGAGATATGGCAGTTTGGAAGTAAGAATCGCTTGAGAAACTCAAAATTTTCGCAGTTCTGATGATCGAAACGAATAACTAGAACGGCCTAGGGGAAAACTACACATACCGTTGTAATCGGGCGAGTTTCTACTCTCAGATGCAACAGAAATTTTGCGGATTGGTCAATCCGTTCGCTAGATATGGCAGTTTGGAGGTAAGAAACGCTTGAGAAACTCAAAATTTTCGCAGTTCTGATGCTCGAAACGAGTAACTAGAATGGCCTAGGCGAAAACTACACATACCGTTGTAATCGGGCGAGTTTCTACTTTCAGATGCAACAGAAATTTTGCGGATTGGTCAATCCGTTCGCTAGATATGGCAGTTTGGAGGTAAGAAACGCTTGAGAAACTCAAAATTTTCGCAGTTCTGATGCTCGAAACGAATAACTAGAACGACCTAGGGGAAAAGTACGCACACCGTTGTAATCGGGCGCGTTTCTACTTTCAGATGCAACAGAAATTTTGCGGATTGATCAATCCGTTAGCGAGATATGGCCGTTTGGAGATAAGAAACGCTTGAGAACCTCAAAATTTTCGCAGTTCTGGTGCTCGAAACGAGTAACTAGAACGGCCTAGGGGAAAAGTACGCACACCGTTGTAATCGGGCGCGTTTCTGCTTTCAGATGCAACAGAAATTTTGCGGATCGGTCAATCCGTTCGCGAGATATGGCAGTTTGGAGGTAAGAAACGCTTGAGAAACTCAAAATTTTCGCAGTTCTGATGCTCGAAACGAGTAACTGGAACGCGCTAGCGGAGAAGTACGCATACCGTTGTAATCGGGCGCGTTTCTACTTTCAGATGCAACAGAAATTTTGCGGATTTGTCAATCCGTTCGCGAGATATGGCAGTTTGGAGGTAAGAAACGCTTGAGAAACTCAAAATCTTCGCAGTTATGATGCTCGAGACGAGTAACTAGAACGGCCTAGGGGAAAAGCACGGATACCGTTGTAATCGGGCGAGTTTCTACTTTCAGATGCAAAAAAAATTTTGCGGATTGATCAATCTGTTCGCGAGATATGGCAGTTTGGAGGTAAGAAACGCTTGAGAAACTCAAAATTTTCGCAGTTCCGATTCTCGAAACGAATAACTAGAACGGCCTAGGGGAAAACTACACCTACCGTTGTAATCGGGCGAGTTTCTACTTTCAGACGCAACAGAAATTTTGCGGATTGGTCAATCGGTTCGCGAGATATGGCAGTTTGGAGATAAGAAACGCTTGAGAAACTCAAAATTTTCGCAGTTCTGATGCTCGAAACGAATGACTAGAACTGCCTAGGGGAGAAGTACGCATACCGTTGTAATCGGGCGAGATTCTACTTTCAGATGCATCAGAAATTTTGCGGATCGGTCAATCCGTTCGCGAGATATGGCAGTTTGGAAGTAAGAAGCGCTTGAGAAACACAAAAGTTTCGCAGTTCTGATGCTCGAAACGAATAACTAGAACGGGGTAGGGGAAAACTACACATACCGTTGTAATCGGGCGTGTTTCTACTTTCAGATGCAACAGAAGTTTTGCGGATCTGTCAATCCGTTCGCGGGATGTGGCAGTTTGGAGATAAGAAACGCTTGAGAAACTCAAAATTTTCGCAGTTCTGATGCTCGAAACGAGTAACTAGAACGGCCTAGGGGAAAAGTACGCATACCGTTGTAATCGGGCGAGTTTCTACTTTCAGATGCAAAAGAAATTTTGCGGACTGGTCAATCCGTTCGCGAGATATGGCAGTTTGGAAGTAAGAATCGCTTGAGAAACTCAAAATTTTCGCAGTTCTGATGATCGAAACGAATAACTAGAACGGCCTAGGGGAAAACTACACATACCGTTGTAATCGGGCGAGTTTCTACTCTCAGATGCAACAGAAATTTTGCGGATTGGTCAATCCGTTCGCTAGATATGGCAGTTTGGAGGTAAGAAACGCTTGAGAAACTCAAAATTTTCGCAGTTCTGATGCTCGAAACGAGTAACTAGAATGGCCTAGGCGAAAACTACACATACCGTTGTAATCGGGCGAGTTTCTACTTTCAGATGCAACAGAAATTTTGCGGATTGGTCAATCCGTTCGCTAGATATGGCAGTTTGGAGGTAAGAAACGCTTGAGAAACTCAAAATTTTCGCAGTTCTGATGCTCGAAACGAGTAACTAGAACGGCCTAGGGGAAAAGTACGCACACCGTTGTAATCGGGCGCGTTTCTACTTTCAGATGCAACAGAAATTTTGCGGATTGATCAATCCGTTAGCGAGATATGGCCGTTTGGAGATAAGAAACGCTTGAGAACCTCAAAATTTTCGCAGTTCTGGTGCTCGAAACGAGTAACTAGAACGGCCTAGGGGAAAAGTACGCACACCGTTGTAATCGGGCGCGTTTCTACTTTCAGATGCAACAGAAATTTTGCGGATCGGTCAATCCGTTCGCGAGATATGGCAGTTTGGAGGTAAGAAACGCTTGAGAAACTCAAAATTTTCGCAGTTCTGATGCTCGAAACGAATAACTGGAACGCCCTAGCGGAGAAGTACGCATACCGTTGTAATCGGGCGCGTTTCTACTTTCAGATGCAACAGAAATTTTGCGGATTTGTCAATCCGTTCGCGAGATATGGCAGTTTGGAGGTAAGAAACGCTTGAGAAACTCAAAATTTTCGCAGTTATGATGCTCGAGACGAGTAACTAGAACGGCCTAGGGGAAAAGCACGGATACCGTTGTAATCGGGCGAGTTTCTACTTTCAGATGCAACAAAAATTTTGCGGATTGATCAATCTGTTCGCGAGATATGGCAGTTTGGAGGTAAGAAACGCTTGAGAAACTCAAAATTTTCGCAGTTCTGATTCTCGAAACGAATAACTAGAACGGCCTAGGGGAAAACTACACCAACCGTTGTAATCGGGCGAGTTTCTACTTTCAGACGCAACAGAAATTTTGCGGATTGGTCAATCGGTTCGCGAGATATGGCAGTTTGGAGATAAGAAACGCTTGAGAAACTCAAAATTTTCGCAGTTCTGATGCTCGAAACGAATGACTAGAACTGCCTAGGGGAGAAGTACGCATACCGTTGTAATCGGGCGAGATTCTACTTTCAGATGCATCAGAAATTTTGCGGATCGGTCAATCCGTTCGCGAGATATGGCAGTTTGGAAGTAAGAAACGCTTGAGAAACACAAAATTTTCGCAGTTCTGATGCTCGAAACGAATAACTAGAACGACCTAGGGGAAAACTACACCTACCGTTGTAATCGGGCGAGTTTCTACTTTCAGATGCAACAGAAACTTTGCGGATTGGTCAATCCGTTCGCGAGATATGGCAGTTTGGAGGTAAGAAGCGCCAGAGAAACTCAAAATTTTCGCAGTTCTGATGCTCGAAACGAATAACTAGAACGGCCTAGGGGAAAAGTACGCATACCAGTGTAATCGGGCGAGTTTCTACTTTCAAATGCAAAAAGAAATTTTGGGGATTGGTCAATCCGTTCGCGAGATATGGCAGTTTGGAGGTAAGAAACGCTTGAGAAACTCAAAATTTTCGCAGTTCTGATGCTCGGAACGAATAACTGGAACGGGGTAGGGGAAAACTACACATACCGTTGTAATCGGGCGTGTTTCTACTTTCAGATGCAACAGAAATTTTGCGGATTGGTCAATCCGTTCGAGAGATGTGGCAGTTTGGAGGTAAAAAACGCTTGAGAAATTCAAAATTTTCGCAGTTCTGATGCTCGAAACGAATAACTGGAACGGCCTAGGGGAAAACTACACATACCGTTGTAATCGGGCGTGTTTCTACTTTCAGATACAACAGAAAATTTGCGGATCTGTCAATCCGTTCGCGGGATGTGGCAGTTTGGAGATAAGAAACGCTTGAGAAACTCAAAATTTTCGCAGTTCTGATGCTCGAAACGAATAACTAGAACGACCTAGGGGAAAACTACACCTACCGTTGTAATCGGGCGAGTTTCTCCCTTCAGATGCAACAGAAATTTTGCGGATTGGTCAATCCGTTCGCGAGATATGGCCGTTTGAATGTAAGAAACGCTTGAGAAACTCAAAATCTTCGCAGTTCTGATGCTCGAAACGAGTAACTAGAACGGCCTAGGGGAGAAGTACGCATACCATTGTAATCGGGCGAGATTCTACTTTCAGATGCAACAGAAATTTTGCGGATCGGTCAATCCGTTCGCGGGATATGGCAGTTTGGAAGTAAGAAACGCTTGAGAAACACAAAATTTTCGCAGTTCCGATGCTCGAAACGAATAACTAGAACGACCTAGGGGAAAACTACACCTACCGTTGTAATCGGGCGAGTTTCTACTTTCAGATGCAACAGAAACTTTGCGGATTGGTCAATCCGTTAGCGAGATATGGCAGTTTGGAGGTAAGAAGCGCCAGAGAAACTCAAAATTTTCGCAGTTCTGATGCTCGAAACGAATAACTAGAACGCCCTAGGGGAGAAGTACGCATACCGTTGTAATCGGGCGCGTTTCTACTTTCAGATGCAACAGAAATTTTGCGGATTGGTAAATCCGTTCGCCAGATATGGCAGTTTGGAGGTAAGAAACGCTTGAGAAACTCAAAATTTTCGCAGTTCTGATGCTCGACACGAATAAATAGAACGGCCTAGGGGAAAACTACACATACCGTTGTAATCGGGCGAGTTTCTACTTTCAGATGCAACAAAAATTTTGCGGATGGTTCAATCTGTTCGCGAGATATGGCAGTTTGGAGGTAAGAAACGCTTGAGAAACTCAAAATTTTCGCAGTTCTGGTGCTCGAAACGAATAACTAGAACGGCCTAGGGTAAAACTACACCTACCGTTGTAATCGGGCGAGTTTCTACTTTCAGATGCAACAGAAATTTTGCGGATCGGTCAATCCGTTCGCGAGATATGGCAGTTTGGAAGTAAGAAACGCTTGAGAAACACAAAATTTTCGCAGTTCTGATGCTCGAAACGAATAACTAGAACGACCTAGGGGAAAACTACACCTACCGTTGTAATCGGGCGAGTTTCTACTTTCAGATGCAACAGAAACTTTGCGGATTGGTCAATCCGTTCGCGAGATATGGCAGTTTGGAGGTAAGAAGCGCCAGAGAAACTCAAAATTTTCGCAGTTCTGATGCTCGAAACGAATAAGTAGAACGGCCTAGGGGAAAAGTACGCATACTGATGCAATCGGGCGAGTTTCTACTTTCAAATGCAAAAGAAATTTTGGGGATTGGTCAATCCGTTCGCGAGATATGGCAGTTTGGAGGTAAGAAACGCTTGAGAAACTCAAAATTTTCGCAGTTCTGATGCTCGGAACGAATAACTGGAACGGGGTAGGGGAAAACTACACATACCGTTGTAATCGGGCGTGTTTCTACTTTCAGATGCAACAGAAATTTTGCGGATTGGTCAATCCGTTCGCGAGATGTGGCAGTTTGGATGTAAAAAACGCTTGAGGAACTCAAAATTTTCGCAGTTCTGATGCTCGAAACGAATAACTAGAACGGCCTAGGGGAGAAGCTCGAATACCGTTGTAATCGGGCGAGTTTCTACTTTCAGATGCAACAGAAATTTTGCGGATTGATCAATCCGTTCGCGAGATATGGCAGTTTGGAGATAAGAAACGCTTGAGAAACTCAAAATTTTCGCAGTTCTGATGCTCGAAACGAATAACTGGAGCGGCCTAGGGGAAAACTACACATGCCGTTGTAATCGGGCGAGTTTCTACTTTCAGATGCAAAAGAAATTTTGCGGATTGATCAATCCGTTCGCGAGATATGGCAGTTTGGAGATAAGAAACGCTTGAGAAACTCAAAATTTTCGCAGTTCTGAGGCTCGAAACGAGTAACTAGAACGGCCTACGGGAAAAGTACGCATACCGTTGTAATCGGGCGAGTTTCTACTTTCAGATGCAACAGAAATCTTGCGGATTGGTCAATCCGTTCGCGAAATATGGCAGTTTGGAGGTAAGAAACGCTTGAGAAACTCAAAATTTTCGCAGTTCTGATGCTCGACACGAATAACCATAACGGCCTAGGGGAAAACTACACCTACTGTTGTAATCGGGCGAGTTTCTACTTTCAAATGCAACAGAAATTTTGCGGATTGGTCAATCCGTTCGCGAGATATGGCAGTTTGGAGGTAAGAAACGCTTGAGAAACTCAAAATTTTCACAGTTCTGATTCTCGAAACGAATAACTGGAACGGCCTAGGGGAAAACTACACATACCGTTGTAATCGGGCGAGTTTCTACTTTCAGATGCAACAGAAATTTTGCGGACAGGTCAATCCGCTCGCGAGATATGGCAGTTTGGAGGTAAGAATCGCTTGAGAAACTCAAAATTTTCGCAGTTCTGATGACCGAAACGAATAACTAGAACGGCCTACGGGAAAACTACACCTACCGTTGTAATCGGGCGAGTTTCTACTTTCAGATGCAACAGAAATTTTGCGGATTGATCAATCCGTACGCGAGATATGGCCGTTTGGAGATAAGAAACGCTTGAGAACCTCAAAATTTTCGCAGTTCTGATGCTCGAAACGAGTAACTAGAACGGCCGAGGGGAAAAGTACGCATACCGTTGTAATCGGGCAAGTTTCTACTTTCAGATGCAACAGAAATTTTGCGGATTGGTCAATCCGTTCGCGAGATATGGCAGTTTGGAGGTAAGAAACGCTTGAGAAACTCAAAATTTTCGCAGTTCTGATGCTCGAAACGAATAACTAGAACGACCTAGGGGAAAACTACACCTACCGTTGTAATCGGGCGAGTTTCTACTTTCAGATGCAACAGAAACTTTGCGGATTGGTCAATCCGTTCGCGAGATATGGCAGTTTGGAGGTAAGAAGCGCCAGAGAAACTCAAAATTTTCGCAGTTCTGATGCTCGAAACGAATAACTAGAACGGCCTAGGGGAAAAGTACGCATACCAGTGTAATCGGGCGAGTTTCTACTTTCAGATGCAACAAAAATTTTGCGGATTGATCAATCTGTTCGCGAGATATGGCAGTTTGGAGGTAAGAAACGCTTGAGAAACTCAAAATTTTCGCAGTTCTGATTCTCGAAACGAATAACTAGAACGGCCTAGGGGAAAACTACACCAACCGTTGTAATCGGGCGAGTTTCTACTTTCAGACGCAACAGAAATTTTGCGGATTGGTCAATCGGTTCGCGAGATATGGCAGTTTGGAGATAAGAAACGCTTGAGAAACTCAAAATTTTCGCAGTTCTGATGCTCGAAACGAATGACTAGAACTGCCTAGGGGAGAAGTACGCATACCGTTGTAATCGGGCGAGATTCTACTTTCAGATGCATCAGAAATTTTGCGGATCGGTCAATCCGTTCGCGAGATATGGCAGTTTGGAAGTAAGAAACGCTTGAGAAACACAAAATTTTCGCAGTTCTGATGCTCGAAACGAATAACTAGAACGACCTAGGGGAAAACTACACCTACCGTTGTAATCGGGCGAGTTTCTACTTTCAGATGCAACAGAAACTTTGCGGATTGGTCAATCCGTTCGCGAGATATGGCAGTTTGGAGGTAAGAAGCGCCAGAGAAACTCAAAATTTTCGCAGTTCTGATGCTCGAAACGAATAACTAGAACGGCCTAGGGGAAAAGTACGCATACCAGTGTAATCGGGCGAGTTTCTACTTTCAAATGCAAAAAGAAATTTTGGGGATTGGTCAATCCGTTCGCGAGATATGGCAGTTTGGAGGTAAGAAACGCTTGAGAAACTCAAAATTTTCGCAGTTCTGATGCTCGGAACGAATAACTGGAACGGGGTAGGGGAAAACTACACATACCGTTGTAATCGGGCGTGTTTCTACTTTCAGATGCAACAGAAATTTTGCGGATTGGTCAATCCGTTCGAGAGATGTGGCAGTTTGGAGGTAAAAAACGCTTGAGAAATTCAAAATTTTCGCAGTTCTGATGCTCGAAACGAATAACTGGAACGGCCTAGGGGAAAACTACACATACCGTTGTAATCGGGCGTGTTTCTACTTTCAGATACAACAGAAAATTTGCGGATCTGTCAATCCGTTCGCGGGATGTGGCAGTTTGGAGATAAGAAACGCTTGAGAAACTCAAAATTTTCGCAGTTCTGATGCTCGAAACGAATAACTAGAACGACCTAGGGGAAAACTACACCTACCGTTGTAATCGGGCGAGTTTCTCCCTTCAGATGCAACAGAAATTTTGCGGATTGGTCAATCCGTTCGCGAGATATGGCCGTTTGAATGTAAGAAACGCTTGAGAAACTCAAAATCTTCGCAGTTCTGATGCTCGAAACGAGTAACTAGAACGGCCTAGGGGAGAAGTACGCATACCATTGTAATCGGGCGAGATTCTACTTTCAGATGCAACAGAAATTTTGCGGATCGGTCAATCCGTTCGCGGGATATGGCAGTTTGGAAGTAAGAAACGCTTGAGAAACACAAAATTTTCGCAGTTCCGATGCTCGAAACGAATAACTAGAACGACCTAGGGGAAAACTACACCTACCGTTGTAATCGGGCGAGTTTCTACTTTCAGATGCAACAGAAACTTTGCGGATTGGTCAATCCGTTAGCGAGATATGGCAGTTTGGAGGTAAGAAGCGCCAGAGAAACTCAAAATTTTCGCAGTTCTGATGCTCGAAACGAATAACTAGAACGCCCTAGGGGAGAAGTACGCATACCGTTGTAATCGGGCGCGTTTCTACTTTCAGATGCAACAGAAATTTTGCGGATTGGTAAATCCGTTCGCCAGATATGGCAGTTTGGAGGTAAGAAACGCTTGAGAAACTCAAAATTTTCGCAGTTCTGATGCTCGACACGAATAAATAGAACGGCCTAGGGGAAAACTACACATACCGTTGTAATCGGGCGAGTTTCTACTTTCAGATGCAACAAAAATTTTGCGGATGGTTCAATCTGTTCGCGAGATATGGCAGTTTGGAGGTAAGAAACGCTTGAGAAACTCAAAATTTTCGCAGTTCTGGTGCTCGAAACGAATAACTAGAACGGCCTAGGGTAAAACTACACCTACCGTTGTAATCGGGCGAGTTTCTACTTTCAGATGCAACAGAAATTTTGCGGATCGGTCAATCCGTTCGCGAGATATGGCAGTTTGGAAGTAAGAAACGCTTGAGAAACACAAAATTTTCGCAGTTCTGATGCTCGAAACGAATAACTAGAACGACCTAGGGGAAAACTACACCTACCGTTGTAATCGGGCGAGTTTCTACTTTCAGATGCAACAGAAACTTTGCGGATTGGTCAATCCGTTCGCGAGATATGGCAGTTTGGAGGTAAGAAGCGCCAGAGAAACTCAAAATTTTCGCAGTTCTGATGCTCGAAACGAATAAGTAGAACGGCCTAGGGGAAAAGTACGCATACTGATGCAATCGGGCGAGTTTCTACTTTCAAATGCAAAAGAAATTTTGGGGATTGGTCAATCCGTTCGCGAGATATGGCAGTTTGGAGGTAAGAAACGCTTGAGAAACTCAAAATTTTCGCAGTTCTGATGCTCGGAACGAATAACTGGAACGGGGTAGGGGAAAACTACACATACCGTTGTAATCGGGCGTGTTTCTACTTTCAGATGCAACAGAAATTTTGCGGATTGGTCAATCCGTTCGCGAGATGTGGCAGTTTGGATGTAAAAAACGCTTGAGGAACTCAAAATTTTCGCAGTTCTGATGCTCGAAACGAATAACTAGAACGGCCTAGGGGAGAAGCTCGAATACCGTTGTAATCGGGCGAGTTTCTACTTTCAGATGCAACAGAAATTTTGCGGATTGATCAATCCGTTCGCGAGATATGGCAGTTTGGAGATAAGAAACGCTTGAGAAACTCAAAATTTTCGCAGTTCTGATGCTCGAAACGAATAACTGGAGCGGCCTAGGGGAAAACTACACATGCCGTTGTAATCGGGCGAGTTTCTACTTTCAGATGCAAAAGAAATTTTGCGGATTGATCAATCCGTTCGCGAGATATGGCAGTTTGGAGATAAGAAACGCTTGAGAAACTCAAAATTTTCGCAGTTCTGAGGCTCGAAACGAGTAACTAGAACGGCCTACGGGAAAAGTACGCATACCGTTGTAATCGGGCGAGTTTCTACTTTCAGATGCAACAGAAATCTTGCGGATTGGTCAATCCGTTCGCGAAATATGGCAGTTTGGAGGTAAGAAACGCTTGAGAAACTCAAAATTTTCGCAGTTCTGATGCTCGACACGAATAACCATAACGGCCTAGGGGAAAACTACACCTACTGTTGTAATCGGGCGAGTTTCTACTTTCAAATGCAACAGAAATTTTGCGGATTGGTCAATCCGTTCGCGAGATATGGCAGTTTGGAGGTAAGAAACGCTTGAGAAACTCAAAATTTTCACAGTTCTGATTCTCGAAACGAATAACTGGAACGGCCTAGGGGAAAACTACACATACCGTTGTAATCGGGCGAGTTTCTACTTTCAGATGCAACAGAAATTTTGCGGACAGGTCAATCCGCTCGCGAGATATGGCAGTTTGGAGGTAAGAATCGCTTGAGAAACTCAAAATTTTCGCAGTTCTGATGACCGAAACGAATAACTAGAACGGCCTACGGGAAAACTACACCTACCGTTGTAATCGGGCGAGTTTCTACTTTCAGATGCAACAGAAATTTTGCGGATTGATCAATCCGTACGCGAGATATGGCCGTTTGGAGATAAGAAACGCTTGAGAACCTCAAAATTTTCGCAGTTCTGATGCTCGAAACGAGTAACTAGAACGGCCGAGGGGAAAAGTACGCATACCGTTGTAATCGGGCAAGTTTCTACTTTCAGATGCAACAGAAATTTTGCGGATTGGTCAATCCGTTCGCGAGATATGGCAGTTTGGAGGTAAGAAACGCTTGAGAAACTCAAAATTTTCGCAGTTCTGATGCTCGAAACGAATAACTGGAACGCCCTAGGGGAAAACTACACATACCGTTGTAATCGGGCGAGTTTCTACTTTCTGATGCAACAGAAGTTTTGCGGATTGGTCAATCCGTTCGCGAGATATGGCAGTTTGGAGGTAAGAAACACTTGAGAAACTCAAAATTTTCGCAGTTCTGATGCTCGAAACGAATAACTAGAACGGCCTAGGGGAAAACTACACCTACCGTTGTAATCCGGCGAGCTTCTACTTTCAGATGCAACAGAAATTTTGCGGATTGTTCTATCCGTTCGCGAGATATGGCAGTTTGGAGATAAGAAACGCCTGAGAAACTCAAAGTTTTCGCAGTTCTGATGCTCGAAACGAGTAACTAGAACGGCCTAGGGGAAAACTACACATACCGTTGTAATCGGGTGAGTTTCTACTTTCAGATGCAACAGAAGTTTTGCGGATTGGTCAATTCGTTCGCGAGATATGGCAGTTTGGAAGTAAGAAACGCTTGAGAAACTCAAAATTTGCGCAGTTCTGATGCTCGAAACGAATAACTACAACGGCCTAGGGGAAAAGTGCGCAGAGCGTTGTAATCGGTCGAGTTTCTACTTTCAGATGCAACAGAAATTTTGCGGATCGGTCAATACGTTCGCGAGATATGGCAGTTTGGATGTAAGAAACGCTTGAGAAACTCAAAATTTTCGCAGTTCTGATGCTCGAAACGAATAACTGGAACGGCCTAGGGTAAAACTACACCTACCGTTGTAATCGGGCGAGTTTCTACTTTCAGATGCAAAAGAAATTTTGCGGATTGATCAATCCGTTCGCGAGATATGGCAGTTTGGAGATAAGAAATGCTTGAGAAACTCAAAATTTTCGCAGTTCTGAGGCTCGAAACCAGTAACTAGAACGGCCTACGGGAAAAGTACGCATACCGTTGTAATCGGGCGAGTTTCTACTTTCAGATGCAACAGAAATCTTGCGGATTGGTCAATCCGTTCGCGAGATATGGCAGTTTGGAGGTAAGAAACGCTTGAGAAACTCAAAATTTTCGCAGTTCTGATGCTCGACACGAATAACCATAACGGCCTAGGGGAAAACTACACCTACTGTTGTAATCGGGCGAGTTTCTACTTTCAAATGCAACAGAAATTTTGCGGATTGGTCAATCCGTTCGCGAGATATGGCAGTTTGGAGGTAAGAAACGCTTGAGAAACTCAAAATTTTCACAGTTCTGATTCTCGAAACGAATAACTGGAACGGCCTAGGGGAAAACTACACATACCGTTGTAATCGGGCGAGTTTCTACTTTCAGATGCATCAGAAATTTTGCGGACAGGTCAATCCGCTCGCGAGATATGGCAGTTTGGAGGTAAGAATCGCTTGAGAAACTCAAAATTTTCGCAGTTCTGATGACCGAAACGAATAACTAGAACGGCCTACGGGAAAACTACACCTACCGTTGTAATCGGGCGAGTTTCTACTTTCAGATGCAACAGAAATTTTGCGGATTGATCAATCCGTACGCGAGATATGGCCGTTTGGAGATAAGAAACGCTTGAGAACCTCAAAATTTTCGCAGTTCTGATGCTCGAAACGAGTAACTAGAACGGCCGAGGGGAAAAGTACGCATACCGTTGTAATCGGGCAAGTTTCTACTTTCAGATGCAACAGAAATTTTGCGGATTGGTCAATCCGTTCGCGAGATATGGCAGTTTGGAGGTAAGAAACGCTTGAGAAACTCAAAATTTTCGCAGTTCTGAAGCTCGAAACGAATAACTGGAACGCCCTAGGGGAAAACTACACATACCGTTGTAATCGGGCGAGTTTCTACTTTCTGATGCAACAGAAGTTTTGCGGATTGGTCAATCCGTTCGCGAGATATGGCAGTTTGGAGGTAAGAAACACTTGAGAAACTCAAAATTTTCGCAGTTCTGATGCTCGAAACGAATAACTAGAACGGCCTAGGGGAAAACTACACCTACCGTTGTAATCCGGCGAGCTTCTACTTTCAGATGCAACAGAAATTTTGCGGATTGTTCTATCCGTTCGCGAGATATGGCAGTTTGGAGATAAGAAACGCCTGAGAAACTCAAAGTTTTCGCAGTTCTGATGCTCGAAACGAGTAACTAGAACGGCCTAGGGGAAAACTACACATACCGTTGTAATCGGGTGAGTTTCTACTTTCAGATGCAACAGAAGTTTTGCGGATTGGTCAATTCGTTCGCGAGATATGGCAGTTTGGAAGTAAGAAACGCTTGAGAAACTCAAAATTTGCGCAGTTCTGATGCTCGAAACGAATAACTAGAACGGCCTAGGGGAAAAGTGCGCACAGCGTTGTAATCGGTCGAGTTTCTACTTTCAGATGCAACAGAAATTTTGCGGATCGGTCAATACGTTCGCGAGATATGGCAGTTTGGATGTAAGAAACGCTTGAGAAACTCAAAATTTTCGCAGTTCTGATGCTCGAAACGAATAACTGGAACGGCCTAGGGGAAAACTACACATACAGTTTTAATCGGGCGAGTCTCTACTTTCAGATGCAACAGAAGTTTTGCGGATTGGTCAATTCGTTCGCGAGATATGGCAGTTTGGAAGTAAGAAACGCTTGAGAAACTCAAAATTTTCGCAGTTCTGAGGCTCGAAACGAGTAACTAGAACGGCCTACGGGAAAAGTACGCATACCGTTGTAATCGGGCGAGTTTCTACTTTCAGATGCAACAGAAATTTTGCGGATTGGTCAATCCGTTCGCGAGATATGGCAGTTTGGAGGTAAGAAACGCTTGAGAAACTCAAAATTTTCGCAGTTCTGATGCTCGACACGAATAACCATAACGGCCTAGGGGAAAACTACACGTACCGTTGTAATCGGGCGAGTTTCTACTTTCAAATGCAACAGAAATTTTGCGGATTGGTCAATCCGTTCGCGAGATATGGCAGTTTGGAGGTAAGAAACGCTTAAGAAACTCAAAATTTTCACAGTTCTGATTCTCGAAACGAATAACTGGAACGGCCTAGGGGAAAACTACACATACCGTTGTAATCGGGCGAGTTTCTACTTTCAGATGCAACAGAAATTTTGCGGACAGGTCAATCCGCTCGCGAGATATGGCAGTTTGGAGGTAAGAATCGCTTGAGAAACTCAAAATTTTCGCAGTTCTGATGATCGAAACGAATAACAAGAACGGCCTCCGGGAAAACTACACCTACCGTTGTAATCGGGCGAGTTTCTACTTTCAGATGCAAAAGAAATTTTGCGGATTGATCAATCCGTTCGCGAGATATGGCCGTTTGGAGATAAGAAACGCTTGAGAACCTCAAAATTTTCGCAGTTCTGATGCTCGAAACGAGTAACTAGAACGGCCGAGGGGAAAAGTACGCATACCGTTGTAATCGGGCAAGTTTCTACTTTCAGATGCAACAGAAATTTTGCGGATTGGTCAATCCGTTCGCGAGATATGGCAGTTTGGATGTAAGAAACGCTTGAGAAACTCAAAATTTTCGCAGTTCTGATTCTCGAAACGAATAACTAGAACGGCCTAGGGGAAAACTACACCTACCGTTGTAATCGGGCGAGTTTCTACTTTCAGACGCAACAGAAATTTTGCGGATTGGTCAATCGGTTCGCGAGATATGGCAGTTTGGAGGTAAGAAACGCTTGAGAAACTCAAAATTTTCGCAGTTCTGATGCTCGAAACGAATAACTAGAACGGCCTAGGGTAAAACTACACCTACCGTTGTAATCGGGCGAGTTTCTACTTTCAGATGCAAAAGAAATTTTGCGGATTGATCAATCCGTTCGCGAGATATGGCAGTTTGGAGATAAGAAACGCTTGAGAAACTCAAAATTTTCGCAGTTCTGAGGCTCGAAACGAGTAACTAGAACGGCCGAGGGGAAAAGTACGCATACCGTTGTAATCGGGCAAGTTTCTACTTTCAGATGCAACAGAAATTTTGCGGATTGGTCAATCCGTTCGCGAGATATGGCAGTTTGGAGGTAAGAAACGCTTGAGAAACTCAAAATTTTCGCAGTTCTGAAGCTCGAAACGAATAACTGGAACGCCCTAGGGGAAAACTACACATACCGTTGTAATCGGGCGAGTTTCTACTTTCTGATGCAACAGAAGTTTTGCGGATTGGTCAATCCGTTCGCGAGATATGGCAGTTTGGAGGTAAGAAACACTTGAGAAACTCAAAATTTTCGCAGTTCTGATGCTCGAAACGAATAACTAGAACGGCCTAGGGGAAAACTACACCTACCGTTGTAATCCGGCGAGCTTCTACTTTCAGATGCAACAGAAATTTTGCGGATTGTTCTATCCGTTCGCGAGATATGGCAGTTTGGAGATAAGAAACGCCTGAGAAACTCAAAGTTTTCGCAGTTCTGATGCTCGAAACGAGTAACTAGAACGGCCTAGGGGAAAACTACACATACCGTTGTAATCGGGTGAGTTTCTACTTTCAGATGCAACAGAAGTTTTGCGGATTGGTCAATTCGTTCGCGAGATATGGCAGTTTGGAAGTAAGAAACGCTTGAGAAACTCAAAATTTGCGCAGTTCTGATGCTCGAAACGAATAACTAGAACGGCCTAGGGGAAAAGTGCGCACAGCGTTGTAATCGGTCGAGTTTCTACTTTCAGATGCAACAGAAATTTTGCGGATCGGTCAATACGTTCGCGAGATATGGCAGTTTGGATGTAAGAAACGCTTGAGAAACTCAAAATTTTCGCAGTTCTGATGCTCGAAACGAATAACTGGAACGGCCTAGGGGAAAACTACACATACAGTTTTAATCGGGCGAGTCTCTACTTTCAGATGCAACAGAAGTTTTGCGGATTGGTCAATTCGTTCGCGAGATATGGCAGTTTGGAAGTAAGAAACGCTTGAGAAACTCAAAATTTTCGCAGTTCTGAGGCTCGAAACGAGTAACTAGAACGGCCTACGGGAAAAGTACGCATACCGTTGTAATCGGGCGAGTTTCTACTTTCAGATGCAACAGAAATTTTGCGGATTGGTCAATCCGTTCGCGAGATATGGCAGTTTGGAGGTAAGAAACGCTTGAGAAACTCAAAATTTTCGCAGTTCTGATGCTCGACACGAATAACCATAACGGCCTAGGGGAAAACTACACGTACCGTTGTAATCGGGCGAGTTTCTACTTTCAAATGCAACAGAAATTTTGCGGATTGGTCAATCCGTTCGCGAGATATGGCAGTTTGGAGGTAAGAAACGCTTAAGAAACTCAAAATTTTCACAGTTCTGATTCTCGAAACGAATAACTGGAACGGCCTAGGGGAAAACTACACATACCGTTGTAATCGGGCGAGTTTCTACTTTCAGATGCAACAGAAATTTTGCGGACAGGTCAATCCGCTCGCGAGATATGGCAGTTTGGAGGTAAGAATCGCTTGAGAAACTCAAAATTTTCGCAGTTCTGATGATCGAAACGAATAACAAGAACGGCCTCCGGGAAAACTACACCTACCGTTGTAATCGGGCGAGTTTCTACTTTCAGATGCAAAAGAAATTTTGCGGATTGATCAATCCGTTCGCGAGATATGGCCGTTTGGAGATAAGAAACGCTTGAGAACCTCAAAATTTTCGCAGTTCTGATGCTCGAAACGAGTAACTAGAACGGCCGAGGGGAAAAGTACGCATACCGTTGTAATCGGGCAAGTTTCTACTTTCAGATGCAACAGAAATTTTGCGGATTGGTCAATCCGTTCCCGAGATATGGCAGTTTGGATGTAAGAAACGCTTGAGAAACTCAAAATTTTCGCAGTTCTGATTCTCGAAACGAATAACTAGAACGGCCTAGGGGAAAACTACACCTACCGTTGTAATCGGGCGAGTTTCTACTTTCAGACGCAACAGAAATTTTGCGGATTGGTCAATCGGTTCGCGAGATATGGCAGTTTGGAGGTAAGAAACGCTTGAGAAACTCAAAATTTTCGCAGTTCTGATGCTCGAAACGAATAACTAGAACGGCCTAGGGTAAAACTACACCTACCGTTGTAATCGGGCGAGTTTCTACTTTCAGATGCAAAAGAAATTTTGCGGATTGATTAATCCGTTCGCGAGATATGGCAGTTTGGAGATAAGAAACGCTTGAGAAACTCAAAATTTTCGCAGTTCTGAGGCTCGAAACGAGTAACTAGAACGGCCTACGGGAAAAGCACGCATACCGTTGTAATCGGGCGAGTTTCTACTTTCAGATGCAACAGAAATTTTGCGGATTGGTCAATCCGTTCGCGAGATATGGCAGTTTGGAGGTACGAAACGCTTGAGAAACTCAAAATTTTCGCAGTTCTGAGGCTCGAAACGAGTAACTAGAACGGCCTACGGGAAAAGTACGCATACCGTTGTAATCGGGCGAGTTTCTACTTTCAGATGCAACAGAAATTTTGCGGATTGGTCAATCCGTTCGCGAGATATGGCAGTCTGGAGGTAAGAAACGCTTGAGAAACTCAAAATTTTCGCAGTTCTGATGCTCGACACGAATAACCATAACGGCCTAGGGGAAAACTACACGTACCGTTGTAATCGGGCGAGTTTCTACTTTCAAATGCAACAGAAATTTTGCGGATTGGTCAATCCGTTCGCGAGATATGGCAGTTTGGAGGTAAGAAACGCTTAAGAAACTCAAAATTTTCACAGTTCTGATTCTCGAAACGAATAACTGGAACGGCCTAGGGGAAAACTACACATACCGTTGTAATCGGGCGAGTTTCTACTTTCAGATGCAACAGAAATTTTGCGGACAGGTCAATCCGCTCGCGAGATATGGCAGTTTGGAGGTAAGAATCGCTTGAGAAACTCAAAATTTTCGCAGTTCTGATGATCGAAACGAATAACTAGAACGGCCTACGGGAAAACTACACCTACCGTTGTAATCGGGCGAGTTTCTACTTTCAGATGCAAAAGAAATTTTGCGCATTGATCAATCCGTTCGCGAGATATGGCCGTTTGGAGATAAGAAACGCTTGAGAACCTCAAAATTTTCGCAGTTCTGATGCTCGAAACGAGTAACTAGAACGGCCGAGGGGAAAAGTACGCATACCGTTGTAATCGGGCAAGTTTCTACTTTCAGATGCAACAGAAATTTTGCGGATTGGTCAATCCGTTCGCGAGATATGGCAGTTTGGATGTAAGAAACGCTTGAGAAACTCAAAATTTTCGCAGTTCTGATTCTCGAAACGAATAACTAGAACGGCCTAGGGGAAATCTACACCTACCGTTGTAATCGGGCGAGTTTCTACTTCCAGACGCAACAGAAATTTTGCGGATTGGTCAATCGGTTCGCGAGATATGGCAGTTTGGAGGTAAGAAACGCTTGAGAAACTCAAAATTTTCGCAGTTCTGATGCTCGAAACGAATAACTAGAACGGCCTAGGGTAAAACTACACCTACCGTTGTAATCGGGCGAGTTTCTTTCAGATGCAAAAGAAATTTTGCGGATTGATCAATCCGTTCGCGAGATATGGCCGTTTGGAGATAAGAAACGCTTGAGAACCTCAAAATTTTCGCAGTTCTGATGCTCGAAACGAGTAACTAGAACGGCCGAGGGGAAAAGTACGCATACCGTTGTAATCGGGCAAGTTTCTACTTTCAGATGCAACAGAAATTTTGTGGATTGGTCAATCCGTTCGCGAGATATGGCAGTTTGGATGTAAGAAACGCTTGAGAAACTCAAAATTTTCGCAGTTCTGATTCTCGAAACGAATAACTAGAACGGCCTAGGGGAAATCTACACCTACCGTTGTAATCGGGCGAGTTTCTACTTCCAGACGCAACAGAAATTTTGCGGATTGGTCAATCGGTTCGCGAGATATGGCAGTTTGGAGGTAAGAAACGCTTGAGAAACTCAAAATTTTCGCAGTTCTGATGCTCGAAACGAATAACTAGAACGGCCTAGGGTAAAACTACACCTACCGTTGTAATCGGGCGAGTTTCTTTCAGATGCAAAAGAAATTTTGCGGATTGATCAATCCGTTCGCGAGATATGGCAGTTTGGAGATAAGAAACGCTTGAGAAACTCAAAATTTTCGCAGTTCTGAGGCTCGAAACGAGTAACTAGAACGGCCTACGGGAAAAGTACGCATACCGTTGTAATCGGGCGAGTTTCTACTTTCAGATGCAACAGAAATTTTGCGGATTGGTCAATCCGTTCGCGAGATATGGCAGTTTGGAGGTAAGAAACGCTTGAGAAACTCAAAATTTTCGCAGTTCTGATGCTCGACACGAATAACCATAACGGCCTAGGGGAAAACTACACCTACCGTTGTAATCGGGCGAGTTTCTTTCAGATGCAAAAGAAATTTTGCGGATTGATCAATCCGTTCGCGAGATATGGCAGTTTGGAGATAAGAAACGCTTGAGAAACTCAAAATTTTCGCAGTTCTGAGGCTCGAAACGAGTAACTAGAACGGCCTACGGGAAAAGTACGCATACCGTTGTAATCGGGCGAGTTTCTACTTTCAAATGCAACAGAAATTTTGCGGATTGGTCAATCCGTTCGCGAGATGTGGCAGTTTGGAGGTAAGAAACGCTTGAGAAACTCAAAATTTTCGCAGTTCTGATGCTCGAAACGAATGACTAGAACGACCTAGGGGAAAAGAGCGCATACCGTTGTAATCGGGCGAGTTTCTACTTTCAGATGCAAAAGAAATTTTGCGGATTGATCAATCCGTTCGCGAGATATGGCAGTTTGGATATAAGAAACGCTTTAGAAACTCAAAATTTTCGCAGTTTTATGCTCGAAACGAATAACTAGAACGGCCCAGGGGAAAAGTGCGCATACCGTTGTAATCGGGCGAGTTTCTACTTTCAAATGCAACAGAAATTTTGCGGATTGGTCAATCCGTTCGCGAGATATGGCAGTTTGGAGGTAAGAAACGCTTGAGAAACTCAAAATTTTCACAGTTCTGATTCTCGAAACGAATAACTGGAACGGCCTAGGGGAAAACTACACATACCGTTGTAATCGGGCGAGTTTCCACTTTCAGATGCAACAGAAATTTTGCGGACAGGTCAATCCGCTCGCGAGATATGGCAGTTTGGAGGTAAGAATCGCTTGAGAAACTCAAAATTTTCGCAGTTCTGATGATCGAAACGAATAACTAGAACGGCCTACGGGAAAACTTCACCTACCGTTGTAATCGGGCGAGTTTCTACTTTCAGATGCAACAGAAATTTTGCGGATTGATCAATCCGTTCGCGAGATATGGCCGTTTGGAGATAAGAAACGCTTGAGAACCTCAAAATTTTCGCAGTTCTGATGCTCGAAACGAATAACTAGAACGGCCTAGGGGAAAACTACACCTACCGTTGTAATCCGGCGAGCTTCTACTTTCAGATGCAACAGAAATTTTGCGGATTGATCATTCCGTTCGCGAGATATGGCAGTTTGGATGTAAGAAACGCTTGAGAAACTCAAAATTTTCGCAGTTCTGATGCTCGAAACGAATAACTAGAACGGCCTAGGGGAAAAGTGCGCATACCGTTGTAATCGGGCGAGTTTCTACTTTCAGATGCAACAGAAATTTTTCGGATTGATCTATCCGTTCGCGAGATATGGCAGTTTGGAGATAAGAAACGCTTTAGAAACTCAAAATTTTCGCAGTTCTGATGCTCGAAACGAATAACTAGAACGGCCCAGGGGAAAAGTGCGCATACCGTTGTAATCGGGCGAGTTTCTACTTTCAGATGCAACAGAAATTTTTCGGATTGATCTATCCGTTCGCGAGATATGGCAGTTTGGAGATAAGAAACGCTTGAGAAACTCAAAATTTTCGCAGTTCTGATGCTCGAAACGAATAACTAGAACGGCCCAGGGGAAAAGTGCGCATACCGTTTTAATCGGGCGCGTCTCTACTTTCAAATGCAACAGAAATGTTGCGGATTGGTCAATCCGTTCGCGAGATATGGCAGTTTGGAGGGAAGAAACGCTTGAGAAACTCAAAATTTTCGCAGTTCTGATGCTCGAAACGAATAACTAGAACGGCCCAGGGGAAAAGTGCGCATACCGTTGTTATAGTGCGAGTTTCTACTTTCAGACCCAACAAAAATTTTTCGGATTGATCAATCCGTTCGCGAGATATGGCAGTTTGGAGATAAGAAACGCTTGAGAAACTCAAAATTTTCGCAGTTCTGATGCTCGAAACGAATGACTAGAACGGCCTAGGGGAAAACTACACCTACCGTTGTAATCGGGCGAGTTTCTACTTTCAGATGCAACAGAAATTTTGCGGATTGATCAATCCGTTCGCGAGATATGGCCGTTTGGTTGTAAGAAACGCTTTAGAAACTCAAAATTTTCGCAGTTCTGATGCTCGAAACGAATAACTAGAACGGCCCAGGGGAAAAGTGCGCATACCGTTTTAATCGGGCGAGTCTCTACTTTCAAATGCAACAGAAATTTTGCGGATTGGTCAATCCGTTCGCGAGATATGGCAGTTTGGAGGAAAGAAACGCTTGAGAAACTCAAAATTTTCGCAGTTCTGATGCTCGAAACGAATGACTAGAACGGCCTAGGGGAAAAGTACGCATACCGTTGTAATCGGGCGAGCTTCTACTTTCAGATGCAACAGAAAGTTTGCGGATTGATCATTCCGTTCGCGAGATATGGCAGTTTGGATGTAAGAAACGTTTGAGAATCTCAAAATTTTCGCAGTTCTGATGCTCGAAACGAATAACTAGAACGGCCTAGGGGAAAAGTGCGCATACCGTTGTAATCGGGCGAGTTTCTACTTTCAGATGCAACAGAAATTTTTCGGATTGATCTATCCGTTCGCGAGATATGGCAGTTTGGAGATAAGAAACGCTTTAGAAACTCAAAATTTTCGCAGTTCTGATGCTCGAAACGAATAACTAGAACGGCCCAGGGGAAAAGTGCGCATACCGTTTTAATGGGGCGAGTCTCTACTTTCAAATGCAACAGAAATTTTGCGGATTGGTCAATCCGTTCGCGAGATATGGCAGTTTGGAGGGAAGAAACGCTTGAGAAACTCAAAATTTTCGCAGTTCTGATGCTCGAAACGAATAACTAGAACGGCCTACGTGAAAAGTGCGCATACCGTTGTTATCGTGCGAGTTTCTACTTTCAGACACAACAAAAATTTTGCGGATTGATCAATCCGTTCGCGAGATATGGCAGTTTGGAGATAAGAAACGCTTGAGAAACTCAAAATTTTCGCAGTTCTGATGCTCGAAACGAATGACTAGAACGGCCTAGGGGAAAACTACACCTACCGTTGTAATCGGGCGAGTTTCTACTTTCAGACGCAACAAAAATTTTGCGGATTGATCAATCCGTTCGCGAGATATGGCAGTTTGGAGATAAGAAACGCTTGAGAAACTCAAAATTTTCGCAGTTCTGATGCTCGAAACGAATGACTAGAACGGCCTAGGGGAAAAGTACGCATACCGTTGTAATCGGGCGAGCTTCTACTTTCAGATGCAACAGAAAGTTTGCGGATTGATCATTCCGTTCGCGAGATATGGCAGTTTGGATGTAAGAAACGTTTGAGAAACTCAAAATTTTCGCAGTTCTGATGCTCGAAACAAATAACTAGAACGGCCTAGGGGAAAAGTGCGCATACCGTTGTAATCGGGCGAGTTTCTACTTTCAGATGCAACAGAAATTTTTCGGATTGATCTATCCGTTCGCGAGATATGGCAGTTTGGAGATAAGAAACGCTTTAGAAACTCAAAATTTTCGCAGTTCTGATGCTCGAAACGAATAACTAGAACGGCCCAGGGGAAAAGTGCGCATACCGTTTTAATCGGGCGAGTCTCTACTTTCAAATGCAACAGAAGTTTTGCGGATTGGTCAATCCGTTCGCGAGATATGGCAGTTTGGAGATAAGAAACGCTTGAGAAACTCAAAATTTTCGCAGTTCTGATGCTCGAAACGAATGACTAGAACGGCCTAGGGGAAAACTACACCTACCGTTGTAATCGGGCGAGTTTCTACTTTCAGATGCAACAGAAATTTTGCGGATTGATCAATCCGTTCGCGAGATATGGCCGTTTGGTTGTAAGAAACGCTTTGGAAACTCAAAATTTTCGCAGTTCTGATGCTCGAAACGAATAACTAGAACGGCCCAACGGAAAAGTGCGCATACCGTTTTAATCGGGCGAGTCTCTACTTTCAAATGCAACAGAAGTTTTGCGGATTGGTCAATCCGTTCGCGAGATATGGCAGTTTGGAGGGAAGAAACGCTTGAGAAACTCAAAATTTTCGCAGTTCTGATGCTCGAAACGAATATCTAGAACGGCCTACGTGAAAAGTGCGCATACCGTTGTTATCGTGCGAGTTTCTACTTTCAGACACAACAAAAATTTTGCGGATTGATCAATCCGCTCGCGAGATATGGCAGTTTGGAGATAAGAAACGCTTGAGAAACTCAAAATTTTCGCAGTTCTGCTGCTCGAAACGAATGACTAGAACGGCCTAGGGGAAGACTACACCTACCGTTGTAATCGGGCGAGTTTCTACTTTCAGATGCAACAGAAATTTTGCGGGTTGATCAATCCGTTCGCGAGATATGGCAGTTTGGAGATAAGAAACGCTTGAGAAACTCAAAATTTTCGCAGTTCTGATGCTCGAAACGAATAACTAGAACGGCCCAGGGGAAAAGTGCGCATACCGTTGTAATCGGGCGAGTTTCTACTTTCAGATGCAACAGAAATTTTTCGGATTGATCTATCCGTTCGCGAGATATGGCAGTTTGGAGATAAGAAACGCTTTAGAAACTCAAAATTTTCGCAGTTCTGATGCTCGAAACGAATAACTAGAACGGCCCAGGGGAAAAGTGCGCATACCGTTTTAATGGGGCGAGTCTCTACTTTCAAATGCAACAGAAATTTTGCGGATTGGTCAATCCGTTCGCGAGATATGGCAGTTTGGAGGGAAGAAACGCTTGAGAAACTCAAAATTTTCGCAGTTCTGATGCTCGAAACGAATAACTAGAACGGCCTACGTGAAAAGTGCGCATACCGTTGTTATCGTGCGAGTTTCTACTTTCAGACACAACAAAAATTTTGCGGATTGATCAATCCGTTCGCGAGATATGGCAGTTTGGAGATAAGAAACGCTTGAGAAACTCAAAATTTTCGCAGTTCTGATGCTCGAAACGAATGACTAGAACGGCCTAGGGGAAAACTACACCTACCGTTGTAATCGGGCGAGTTTCTACTTTCAGACGCAACAAAAATTTTGCGGATTGATCAATCCGTTCGCGAGATATGGCAGTTTGGAGATAAGAAACGCTTGAGAAACTCAAAATTTTCGCAGTTCTGATGCTCGAAACAAATAACTAGAACGGCCTAGGGGAAAAGTGCGCATACCGTTGTAATCGGGCGAGTTTCTACTTTCAGATGCAACAGAAATTTTTCGGATTGATCTATCCGTTCGCGAGATATGGCAGTTTGGAGATAAGAAACGCTTTAGAAACTCAAAATTTTCGCAGTTCTGATGCTCGAAACGAATAACTAGAACGGCCCAGGGGAAAAGTGCGCATACCGTTTTAATCGGGCGAGTCTCTACTTTCAAATGCAACAGAAGTTTTGCGGATTGGTCAATCCGTTCGCGAGATATGGCAGTTTGGAGGGAAGAAACGCTTGAGAAACTCAAAATTTTCGCAGTTCTGATGCTCGAAACGAATAACTAGAACGGCCTACGTGAAAAGTGCGCATACCGTTGTTATCGTGCGAGTTTCTACTTTCAGACACAACAAAAATTTTGCGGATTGATCAATCCGCTCGCGAGATATGGCAGTTTGGAGATAAGAAACGCTTGAGAAACTCAAAATTTTCGCAGTTCTGATGCTCGAAACGAAAGACTAGAACGGCCTTGGGGAAAACTACACCTACCGTTGTAATCGGGCGAGTTTCTACTTTCAGATGCAACAGAAATTTGGCGGATTGATCAATCCGTTCGCGAGATATGGCCGTTTGGTTGTAAGAAACGCTTTGGAAACTCAAAATTTTCGCAGTTCTGATGCTCGAAACGAATAACTAGAACGGCCCAAGGGAAAAGTGCGCATACCGTTTTAATCGGGCGAGTCTCTACTTTCAAATGCAACAGAAGTTTTGCGGATTGGTCAATCCGTTCGCGAGATATGGCAGTTTGGAGGGAAGAGACGCTTGAGAAACTCAAAATTTTCGCAGTTCTGATGCTCGAAACGAATAACTAGAACGGCCTACGTGAAAAGTGCGCATACCGTTGTTATCGTGCGAGTTTCTACTTTCAGACACAACAAAAATTTTGCGGATTGATCAATCCGCTCGCGAGATATGGCAGTTTGGAGATAAGAAACGCTTGAGAAACTCAAAATTTTCGCAGTTCTGATGCTCGAAACGAATGACTAGAACGGCCTAGGGGAAAACTACACCTACCGTTGTAATCGGGCGAGTTTCTACTTTCAGATGCAACAGAAATTTTGCGGATTGATCAATCCGTTCGCGAGATATGGCAGTTTGGAGATAAGAAACGCTTGAGAAACTCAAAATTTTCGCAGTTCTGATGCTCGAAACGAATGACTAGAACGGCCTAGGGGAGAAGTACGCAAACCGTTGTAATCGGGCGAGTTTATACATTCAGATGCAACAGAAATTTTGCGGATTGGTCAATCCGTTCGCGAGATGTGGCAGTTTGGAGGTAAGAAACGCTTGAGAAACTCAAAATTTTCGCAGTTCTGATGCTCGAAACGAATAACTAGAACGGCCTAGGGGAAAAGTGCGCATACCGTTGTAATCGGGCGAGTTTCTACTTTCAGATGCAACAGAAATTTTTCGGATTGATCTATCCGTTCGCGAGATATGGCAGTTTGGAGATAAGAAACGCTTTAGAAACTCAAAATTTTCGCAGTTCTGATGCTCGAAACGAATAACTAGAACGGCCCAGGGGAAAAGTGCGCATACCGTTTTAATGGGGCGAGTCTCTACTTTTAAATGCAACAGAAATTTTGCGGATTGGTCAATCCGTTCGCGAGATATGGCAGTTTGGAGGGAAGAAACGCTTGAGAAACTCAAAATTTTCGCAGTTCTGATGCTCGAAACGAATAACTAGAACGGCCTACGTGAAAAGTGCGCATACCGTTGTTATCGTGCGAGTTTCTACTTTCAGACACAACAAAAATTTTGCGGATTGATCAATCCGTTCGCGAGATATGGCAGTTTGGAGATAAGAAACGCTTGAGAAACTCAAAATTTTCGCAGTTCTGATGCTCGATACGAATGACTAGAACGGCCTAGGGGAGAAGTACGCATACCGTTGTAATCGGGCGAGTTTATACATTCAGATGCAACAGAAATTTTGCGGATTGGTCAATCCGTTCGCGAGATATGGCAGTTTGGAGGAAAGAAACGCTTGAGAAACTCAAAATTTTCGCAGTTCTGATGCTCGAAACGAGAAACTAGAACGGCCTACGTGAAAAGTGCGCATACCGTTGAGATAAGAAACGCTTGAGAAACTCAAATTTTTCGCAGTTCTGATGCTCGAAACGAGAAACTAGAACGGCCTACGTGAAAAGTGCGCATACCGTTGTAATCGGGCGAGTTTCTACTTTCAGACGCAACAAAAATTTTGCGGATTGATCAATCCGTTCGCGAGATATGGCAGTTTGGAGATAAGAAACGCTTGAGAAACTCAAAATTTTCGCAGTTCTGATGCTCGAAACGAATGACTAGAACGGCCTAGGGGAGAAGTACGCATACCGTTGTAATCGGGCGAGCTTATACATTCAGATGCAACAGAAATTTTGCGGATTGGTCAATCCGTTCGCGAGATGTGGCAGTTTGGAGGTAAGAAACGCTTCAGAAACTCAAAATTTTCGCAGTTCTGATGCTCGAAACGAATAACAAGAACGGCCTAGGGGAAAACTACACCTACCGTTGTAATCGGGCCAGTTTCTACTTTCAGATGCAACAGAAATTTTGCGGATTGATCAATCCGTTCGCGAGATATGGCCGTTTGGTTGTAAGAAATGCTTGAGAAACTCAAAATTTTCGCAGTTCTGATGCTCGAAACGAATAACTGGAACGGCCTAGGGGAAAACTACACATACAGTTTTAATCGGGCGAGTCTCTACTTTCAGATGCAACAGAAGTTTTGCGGATTGGTCAATTAGTTCGCGAGATATGGCACTTTGGAGGTAAGAAACGCTTCAGAAACTCAAAATTTTCGCAGTTCTGATGCTCGAAACGAATAGCAAGAACGGCCTAGGGGAAAACTACACCTACCGTTGTAATCGGGCGAGTTTCTACTTTCAGATGCAACAGAAATTTTGCGGATTGATCATTCCGTTCGCGAGATATGGCCGTTTGGTTGTAAGAAACGCTTGAGAAACTCAAAATTTTCGCAGTTCTGATGCTCGAAACGAATAACTAGAACGGCCTAGGGGAAAAGTGCGCATACCGTTGTAATCGGGCGAGTTTCTACTTTCAGAAGCAACAGAAATTTTGCGGATTGGTCAATCCGTTCGCGAGATATGGCAGTTTGGAGATAAGAAACGCCTGAGAAACTCAAAGTTTTCGCAGTTCTGATGCTCGAAACGAGTAACTAGAACGGCCTAGGGGAAAACTACACATACCGTTGTAATCGGGCGAGTTTATACATTCAGATGCAACAGAAATTTTGCGGATTGGTCAATCCGTTCGCGAGATATGGCAGTTTGGAGGAAAGAAACGCTTGAGAAACTCAAAATTTTCGCAGTTCTGATGCTCGAAACGAGAAACTAGAACGGCCTACGTGAAAAGTGCGCATACCGTTGAGATAAGAAACGCTTGAGAAACTCAAATTTTTCGCAGTTCTGATGCTCGAAACGAGAAACTAGAACGGCCTACGTGAAAAGTGCGCATACCGTTGTAATCGGGCGAGTTTCTACTTTCAGACGCAACAAAAATTTTGCGGATTGATCAATCCGTTCGCGAGATATGGCAGTTTGGAGATAAGAAACGCTTGAGAAACTCAAAATTTTCGCAGTTCTGATGCTCGAAACGAATGACTAGAACGGCCTAGGGGAGAAGTACGCATACCGTTGTAATCGGGCGAGCTTATACATTCAGATGCAACAGAAATTTTGCGGATTGGTCAATCCGTTCGCGAGATGTGGCAGTTTGGAGGTAAGAAACGCTTCAGAAACTCAAAATTTTCGCAGTTCTGATGCTCGAAACGAATAACAAGAACGGCCTAGGGGAAAACTACACCTACCGTTGTAATCGGGCCAGTTTCTACTTTCAGATGCAACAGAAATTTTGCGGATTGATCAATCCGTTCGCGAGATATGGCCGTTTGGTTGTAAGAAACGCTTGAGAAACTCAAAATTTTCGCAGTTCTGATGCTCGAAACGAATAACTGGAACGGCCTAGGGGAAAACTACACATACAGTTTTAATCGGGCGAGTCTCTACTTTCAGATGCAACAGAAGTTTTGCGGATTGGTCAATTAGTTCGCGAGATATGGCACTTTGGAGGTAAGAAACGCTTCAGAAACTCAAAATTTTCGCAGTTCTGATGCTCGAAACGAATAGCAAGAACGGCCTAGGGGAAAACTACACCTACCGTTGTAATCGGGCGAGTTTCTACTTTCAGATGCAACAGAAATTTTGCGGATTGATCATTCCGTTCGCGAGATATGGCCGTTTGGTTGTAAGAAACGCTAGAGAAACTCAAAATTTTCGCAGTTCTGATGCTCGAAACGAATAACTAGAACGGCCTAGGGGAAAAGTGCGCATACCGTTGTAATCGGGCGAGTTTCTACTTTCAGAAGCAACAGAAATTTTGCGGATTGGTCAATCCGTTCGCGAGATATGGCAGTTTGGAGATAAGAAACGCCTGAGAAACTCAAAGTTTTCGCAGTTCTGATGCTCGAAACGAGTAACTAGAACGGCCTAGGGGAAAACTACACATACCGTTGTAATCGGGCGAGTTTCTACTTTCAGATGCAACAGAAATTTTGCGGACTGGTCAATGCGCTCGCGAGATATGGCAGTTTGGAGGTAAGAATCGCTTGAGAAACTCAAAATTTTCGCAGTTCTGATGATCGAAACGAATAACTTGAACGGCCTACGGGAAAACTACACCAACCGTTGTAATCGGGCGAGTTTCTACTTTCAGATGCAACAGAAATTTTGCGGATTGATCAATCCGTTCGCGAGATATGGCCGTTTGGAGATAAGAAACGCTTGAGAACCTCAAAATTTTCGCAGTTCTGATGCTCGAAACGAGTAACTAGAACGGCCGAGGGGAAAACTACACCTACCGTTGTAATCGGGCGAGTTTCTACTTTCAGATGCAACAGAAATTTTGCGGATTGGTCAATCCGTTCGCGAGATATGGCAGTTTGGAGGTAAGAAACGCTTGAGAAACTCAAAATTTTCGCAGTTCTGATGCTCGAAACGAATAACTGTAACGCCCTAGGGGAAAACTACACATACCGTTGTAATCGGGCGAGTTTCTACTTTCAGATGCAACAGAAATTTTGCGGATTGGCCAAACCGTTCGCGAAATATGGCAGTTTGGAGGTAAGAAACACTTGAGAAACTCAAAATTTTCGCAGTTCTGATGCTCGAAACGAATAACTAGAACGGCCTAGGGGAAAACTACACCTACCGTTGTAATCCGGCGAGCTTCTACTTTCAGATGCAACCGAAATTTTGCGGATTGATCTATCCGTTCGCGAGATATGGCAGTTTGGAGATAAGAAACGCCTGAGAAACTCAAAGTTTTCGCAGTTCTGATGCTCGAAACGAGCAACTAGAACGGCCTAGGGGAAAAGTACGCATACCGTTGTAATCGGGCGAGTTTCTACTTTCAGATGCAACAGAAATTTTGCGGACTGGTCAATCCGTTCGCGAGATATGGCAGTTTGGAGGTAAGAAACACTTGAGAAACTCAAAATTTTCGCAGTTCTGATGCTCGAAACGAATAACTAGAACGGCCTAGGGGAAAACTACACCTACCGTTGTAATCCGGCGGGCTTCTACTTTCAGATGCAACCGAAATTTTGCGGATTGATCTATCCGTTCGCGAGATATGGCAGTTTGGAGATAAGAAACGCCTGAGAAACTCAAAGTTTTCGCAGTTCTGATGTTCGAAACGAGCAACTAGAACGGCCTAGGGGAAAAGTACGCATACCGTTGTAATCGGGCGAGTTTCTACTTTCAGATGCAACAGAAATTTTGCGGACTGGTCAATCCGTTCGCGAGATATGGCTGTTTGGAGGTAAGAATCGCTTGAGAAACTCAAAATTTTCGCAGTTCTGATGTTCGAAACGAATAACTAGAACGGCCTAGGGGAAAACTACACCTACCGTTGTAATCGGGCGAGTTTCTACTTTCAGACGCAACAGAAATTTTGCGGATTGGTCAATCGGTTCGCGAGATATGGCAGTTTGGAGATAAGAAACGCTTGAGAAACTCAAAATTTTCGCAGTTCTGATGCTCGAAACGAATAACTAGAACGACCTAGGGGAAAAGTACGCACACCTTTGTAAGCGGTCGCGTTTCTACTTTCAGATGCAACAGAAATTTTGCGGATTGATCAATCCGTTAGCGAGATATGCCCGTTTGGAGATAAGAAACGCTTGAGAACCTCAAAATTTTCGCAGTTCTGGTGCTCGAAACGAGTAACTAGAACGGCCTAGGGGAAAACTACACCTACCGTTGTAATCGGGCGAGTTTCTACTTTCAGATGCAACAGAAATTTTGCGGACTGGTCAATCCGTTCGCGAGATATGGCAGTTTGGAGGTAAGAATCGCTTGAGAAACTCAAAATTTTCGCAGTTCTGATGATCGAAACGAATAACTAGAACGGCCTAGGGGAAAACTACACCTACCGTTGTAATCGGGCGAGTTTCTACTTTCAGACGCAACAGAAATTTTGTGGATTGGTCAATCGGTTCGCGAGATATGGCAGTTTGGAGGTAAGAAACGCTTGAGAAACTCAAAATTTTCGCAGTTCTGGTGCTCGAAACGAATAACTAGAACGGCCTAGGGTAAAACTACACCTACCGTTGTAATCGGGCGAGTTTCTACTTTCAGATGCAACAGAAATTTTGCGGATTGATCAATCCGTTCGCGAGATATGGCAGTTTGGAGATAAGAAACGCTTTAGAAACTCAAAATTTTCGCAGTTCTGATGCTCGAAACGAATAACTAGAACGGCCCAGGGGAAAAGTGCGCATACCGTTGTAATCGGGCGAGTCTCTACTTTCAAATGCAACAGAAATTTTGCGGATTGGTCAATCCGTTCGCGAGATATGGCAGTTTGGAGGTAAGAAACGCTTGAGAAACTCAAAATTTTCGCAGTTCTGATGCTCGGAACGAATAACTGGAACGGGGTAGGGGAAAACTACACATACCGTTGTAATCGGGCGTGTTTCTACTTTCAGATGCAACAGAAATTTTGCGGATTGGTCAATCCGTTCGCGAGATGTGGCAGTTTGGATGTAAAAAACGCTTGAGGAACTCAAAATTTTCGCAGTTCTGATGCTCGAAACGAATAACTAGAACGGCCTAGGGGAGAAGCTCGAATACCGTTGTAATCGGGCGAGTTTCTACTTTCAGATGCAACAGAAATTTTGCGGATTGATCAATCCGTTCGCGAGATATGACAGTTTGGAAATAAGAAACGCTTGAGAAACTCAAAATTTTCGCAGTTCTGATGCTCGAAACGAATAACTGGAACGGCCTAGGGTAAAACTACACCTACCGTTGTAATCGGGCGAGTTTCTACTTTCAGATGCAAAAGAAATTTTGCGGATTGATCAATCCGTTCGCGAGATATGGCAGTTTGGAGATAAGAAACGCTTGAGAAACTCAAAATTTTCGCAGTTCTGAGGCTCGAAACGAGTAACTAGAACGGCCTACGGGAAAAGTACGCATACCGTTGTAATCGGGCGAGTTTCTACTTTCAGATGCAACAGAAGTTTTGCGGATTGGTCAATCCGTTCGCAAGATATGGCAGTTTGGAGGTAAGAAACGCTTGAGAAACTCAAAATTTTCGCAGTTCTGATGCTCGACACGAATAACCATAACGGCCTAGGGGAAAACTACACCTACTGTTGTAATCGGGCGAGTTTCTACTTTCAAATGCAACAGAAATTTTGCGGATTGGTCAATCCGTTCGCGAGATATGGCAGTTTGGAGGTAAGAAACGCTTGAGAAACTCAAAATTTTCGCAGTTCTGATGCTCGAAACGAATAACTAGAACGGCCTAGCGGAAAACTACACCTACCGTTGTAATCCGGCGAGCTTCTACTTTCAGATGCAACAGAAATTTTGCGGATTGTTCTATCCGTTCGCGAGATATGGCAGTTTGGAGATAAGGAACGCCTGAGAAACTCAAAGTTTTCGCAGTTCTGATGCTCGAAACGAGTAAACTAGAACGGCCTAGGGGAAAACTACACATACCGTTGTAATCGGGTGAGTTTCTACTTTCAGATGCAACAGAAGTTATGCGGATTGGTCAATTCGTTCGCGAGATATGGCAGTTTGGAATTAAGAAACGCTTGAAAAACTCAAAATTTGCGCAGTTCTGATGCTCGAAACGAATAACTAGAACGGCCTAGGGGAAAAGTGCGCATAGCGTTGTAATCGGTCGAGTTTCTACTTTCAGATGCAACAGAAATTTTGCGGACTGGTCAATCCGCTCGCGAGATATGGCAGTTTGGAGGTAAGAATCGCTTGAGAAACTCAAAATTTTCGCAGTTCTGATGCTCGAAACGAGTAACTAGAACGGCCTAGGGGAAAAGTGCGCATACCGTTGTAATCGGGCGAGTTTCTACTTTCAGATGCAACAGAAATTTTGCGGATTGGTCAATCCGTTCGCGAGATATGGCAGTTTGGAGGTAAGAAACGCTTGAGAAACTCAAAATTTTCGCAGTTCTGATGCTCGACACGAATAACTATAACGGCCTAGGGGAAAAGTACGCATACCGTTGTAATCGGGCGAGTTTCTACTTTCAGATGCAACAGAAGTTTTGCGGATTGGTCAATTAGTTCGCGAGATATGGCACTTTGGAGGTAAGAAACGCTTGAGAAACTCAAAATTTTCGCAGTTCTGATGCTCGACACGAATAACCATAACGGCCTAGGGGAAAACTACACCTACTGTTGTAATCGGGCGAGTTTCTACTTTCAAATGCAACAGAAATTTTGCGGATTGGTCAATCCGTTCGCGAGATATGGCAGTTTGGAGGTAAGAAACGCTTGAGAAACTCAAAATTTTCGCAGTTCTGATGCTCGAAACGAATAACTAGAACGGCCTAGCGGAAAACTACACCTACCGTTGTAATCCGGCGAGCTTCTACTTTCAGATGCAACAGAAATTTTGCGGATTGTTCTATCCGTTCGCGAGATATGGCAGTTTGGAGATAAGGAACGCCTGAGAAACTCAAAGTTTTCGCAGTTCTGATGCTCGAAACGAGTAAACTAGAACGGCCTAGGGGAAAACTACACATACCGTTGTAATCGGGTGAGTTTCTACTTTCAGATGCAACAGAAGTTATGCGGATTGGTCAATTCGTTCGCGAGATATGGCAGTTTGGTTGTAAGAAACGCTTGAGAAACTCAAAATTTTCGCAGTTCTGATGCTCGACACGAATAACTATAACGGCCTAGGGGAAAAGTACGCATACCGTTGTAATCGGGCGAGTTTCTACTTTCAGATGCAACAGAAGTTTTGCGGATTGGTCAATTAGTTCGCGAGATATGGCACTTTGGAGGTAAGAAACGCTTGAGAAACTCAAAATTTTCGCAGTTCTGATGCTCGAAACGAATGACTAGAACGGCCTAGGGGAGAAGTACCCATACCGTTGTAATCGGTCGAGTTTCTACTTTCAGATGCAACAGGAATTTTGCGGATTGATCAATCCGTTCGCGAGATATGGCAGTTCGGAGATAAGAAACGCTTGAGAAGCTCAAAATTTTCGCAGTTCTGATGCTCGAAACGAGTAACTAGAACGGCCTAGGGGAATAGTACGCATACCGTTGTAATCGGGCGAGCTTCTACTTTCAGATGCAACAGAAAGTTTGCGGATTGATCATTCCGTTCGCGAGATATGGCAGTTTGGATGTAAGAAACGCTTGAGAAACTCAAAATTTTCGCAGTTCTGATGCTCGAAACGAATAACTAGAACGGCCTACTTGAAAAGTGCGCATACCGTTGTAACCGGGCGAGTTTCTACTTTCAGACGCAACAAAAATTTTGCGGATTGATCAATCCGTTCGCGAGATATGGCAGTTTGGAGATAAGAAACGCTCGAGAAACTCAAAATTTTCGCAGTTCTGATGCTCGATACGAATGACTAGAACGGCCTAGGGGAGAAGTACGCATACCGTTGTAATCGGGCGAGTTTATACATTCAGATGCAACAGAAATTTTGCGGATTGGTCAATCCGTTCGCGAGATGTGGCAGTTTGGAGGTAAGAAACGCTTCAGAAACTCAAAATTTTCGCAGTTCTGATGCTCGAAACGAATAACAAGAACGGCCTAGGGGAAAACTACACATACCGTTGTAATCGGGCGAGTTTCTACTTTCAGATGCAACAGAAGTTTTGCGGATTGGTCAATTCGTTCGCGAGATATGGCAGTTTGGAGGTAAGAAACGCTTGAGAAACTCAAAATTTGCGCAGTTCTGATGCTCGAAACGAATAACTAGAACGGCCTAGGGGAAAAGTGCGCATAGCGTTGTAATCGGTCTAGTTTCAACTTTCAGATGCAACAGAAATTTTGCGGATCGGTCAATCCGTTCGCGAGATATGGCAGTTTGGATGTAAGAAACGCTTGAGAAACTCAAAATTTTCGCAGTTCTGATGCTCGAAACGAATAACTGGAACGGCCTAGGGGAAAACTACACATACAGTTTTAATCGGGCGAGTCTCTACTTTCAGATGCAACAGAAGTTTTGCGGATTGGTCAATTAGTTCGCGAGATATGGCACTTTGGAGGTAAGAAACGCTTGAGAAACTCAAAATTTTCGCAGTTCTATTGCTCGACACGAATGACTAGAACGGCCTTGGGGAGAAGTACCCAAACCGTTGTAATCGGTCGAGTTTCTACTTTCAGATGCAACAGGAATTTTGCGGATTGATCAATCCGTTCGCGAGATATGGCAGTTCGGAGATAAGAAACGCTTGAGAAACTCAAAATTTTCGCAGTTCTGATGCTCGAAACGAGAAACTAGAACGGCCTAGGGGAATAGTACGCATACCGTTGTAATCGGGAGAGCTTCTACTTTCAGATGCAACAGAAAGTTTGCGGATTGATCATTCCGTTCGCGAGATATGGCAGTTTGGATGTAAGAAACGCATGAGAAACTCAAAATTTTCGCAGTTCTGATGCTCGAAACGAATAACTAGAACGGCCTAGGGGAAAAGTGCGCATACCGTTTTAATCGGGCGAGTCTCTACTTTCAAATGCAACAGAAATTTTGCAGATTGGTCAATCCGTTCGCGAGATATGGCAGTTTGGAGGAAAGAAACGTTTGAGAAACTCAAAATTTTCGCAGTTCTGATGCTCGAAACGAATAACTAGAACGGCCTACGTGAAAAGTGCGCATACCGTTGTAATCGGGCGAGTTTCTACTTTCAGACGCAACAAAAATTTTGCGGATTGATCAATCCGTTCGCGAGATATGGCAGTTTGGAGATAAGAAACGCTTGAGAAACTCAAAATTTTCGCAGTTCTGATGCTCGAAACGAATGACTAGAACGGCCTAGGGGAGAAGTACGCATACCGTTGTAATCGGGCGAGTTTATACATTCAGATGCAACAGAAATTTTGCGGATTGGTCAATCCGTTCGCGAGATGTGGCAGTTTGGAGGTAAGAAACGCTTCAGAAACTCAAAATTTTCGCAGTTCTGATGCTCGAAACGAATAACAAGAACGGCCTAGGGGAAAACTACACCTACCGTTGTAATCGGGCGAGTTTCTACTTTCAGATGCAACAGAAATTTTGCGGATTGATCAATCCGTTCGCGAGATATGGCCGTTTGGTTGTAAGAAACGCTTGAGAAACTCAAAATTTTCGCAGTTCTGATGCTCGAAACGAATAACTAGAACGGCCTAGGGGAAAAGTGCGCATACCGTTGTAATCGGGCGAGTTTCTACTTTCAGAAGCAACAGAAATTTTGCGGATTGGTCAATCCGTTCGCGAGATATGGCAGTTTGGAGATAAGAAACGCCTGAGAAACTCAAAGTTTTCGCAGTTCTGATGCTCGAAACGAGTAACTAGAACGGCCTAGGGGAAAACTACACATACCGTTGTAATCGGGCGAGTTTCTACTTTCAGATGCAACAGAAATTTTGCGGACTGGTCAATGCGCTCGCGAGATATGGCAGTTTGGAGGTAAGAATCGCTTGAGAAACTCAAAATTTTCGCAGTTCTGATGATCGAAACGAATAACTAGAACGGCCTACGGGAAAACTACACCTACCGTTGTAATCGGGCGAGTTTCTACTTTCAGATGCAACAGAAATTTTGCGGATTGATCAATCCGTTCGCGAGATATGGCCGTTTGGAGGTAAGAAACGCTTGAGAAACTCAAAATTTTCGCAGTTCTGATGCTCGAAACGAATAACTGTAACGCCCTAGGGGAAAACTACACATACCGTTGTAATCGGGCGAGTTTCTACTTTCAGATGCAACAGAAATTTTGCGGATTGGCCAAACCGTTCGCGAAATATGGCAGTTTGGAGGTAAGAAACACTTGAGAAACTCAAAATTTTCGCAGTTCTGATGCTCGAAACGAATAACTAGAACGGCCTAGGGGAGAACTACACCTACCGTTGTAATCCGGCGAGCTTCTACTTTCAGATGCAACCGAAATTTTGCGGATTGATCTATCCGTTCGCGAGATATGGCAGTTTGGAGATAAGAAACGCCTGAGAAACTCAAAGTTTTCGCAGTTCTGATGCTCGAAACGAGTAACTAGAACGGCCTAGGGGAAAACTACACATACCGTTGTAATCGGGCGAGTTTCTACTTTCAGATGCAACAGAAGTTTTGCGGATTGGTCAATTCGTTCGCGAGATATGGCAGTTTGGAGGTAAGAAACGCTTGAGAAGCTCAAAATTTGCGCAGTTCTGATTCTCGAAACGAATAACTAGAACGGCCTAGGGGAAAAGTGCGCATAGCGTTGTAATCGGTCGAGTTTCTACTTTCAGATGCAACAGGAATTTTGCGGATTGATCAATCCGTTCGCGAGATATGGCAGTTCGGAGATAAGAAACGCTTGAGAAGCTCAAAATTTTCGCAGTTCTGATGCTCGAAACGAGAAACTAGAACGGCCTAGGGGAATAGTACGCATACCGTTGTAATCGGGCGAGCTTCTACTTTCAGATGCTACAGAAAGTTTGCGGATTGATCATTCCGTTCGCGAGATATGGCAGTTTGGATGTAAGAAACGCTTGAGAAACTCAAAATTTTCGCAGTTCTGATGCTCGAAACGAATAACTAGAACGGCCTACTTGAAAAGTGCGCATACCGTTGTAACCGGGCGAGTTTCTACTTTCAGACGCAACAAAAATTTTGCGGATTGATCAATCCGTTCGCGAGATATGGCAGTTTGGAGATAAGAAACGCTCGAGAAACTCAAAATTTTCGCAGTTCTGATGCTCGATACGAATGACTAGAACGGCCTAGGGGAGAAGTACGCATACCGTTGTAATCGGGCGAGTTTATACATTCAGATGCAACAGAAATTTTGCGGATTGGTCAATCCGTTCGCGAGATGTGGCAGTTTGGAGGTAAGAAACGCTTCAGAAACTCAAAATTTTCGCAGTTCTGATGCTCGAAACGAATAACAAGAACGGCCTAGGGGAAAACTACACATACCGTTGTAATCGGGCGAGTTTCTACTTTCAGATGCAACAGAAGTTTTGCGGATTGGTCAATTCGTTCGCGAGATATGGCAGTTTGGAGGTAAGAAACGCTTGAGAAACTCAAAATTTGCGCAGTTCTGATGCTCGAAACGAATAACTAGAACGGCCTACTTGAAAAGTGCGCATACCGTTTTAATCGGGCGAGTCTCTACTTTCAGATGCAACAGAAATTTTGCGGATTGGTCAATCCGTTCGCGAGATGTGGCAGTTTGGAGGTAAGAAACGCTTCAGAAACTCAAAATTTTCGCAGTTCTGATGCTCGAAACGAATAACAAGAACGGCCTAGGGGAAAACTACACATACCGTTGTAATCGGGCGAGTTTCTACTTTCAGATGCAACAGAAGTTTTGCGGATTGGTCAATTCGTTCGCGAGATATGGCAGTTTGGAGGTAAGAAACGCTTGAGAAACTCAAAATTTGCGCAGTTCTGATGCTCGAAACGAATAACTAGAACGGCCTACTTGAAAAGTGCGCATACCGTTTTAATCGGGCGAGTCTCTACTTTCAGATGCAACAGAAGTTTTGCGGATTGGTCAATTAGTTCGCGAGATATGGCACTTTGGAGGTAAGAAACGCTTGAGAAACTCAAAATTTTCGCAGTTCTATTGCTCGACACGAATGACTAGAACGGCCTTGGGGAGAAGTACCCATACCGTTGTAATCGGTCGAGTTTCTACTTTCAGATGCAACAGGAATTTTGCGGATTGATCAATCCGTTCGCGAGATATGGCAGTTCGGAGATAAGAAACGCTTGAGAAACTCAAAATTTTCGCAGTTCTGATGCTCGAAACGAGAAACTAGAACGGCCTAGGGGAATAGTACGCATACCGTTGTAATCGGGAGAGCTTCTACTTTCAGATGCAACAGAAAGTTTGCGGATTGATCATTCCGTTCGCGAGATATGGCAGTTTGGATGTAAGAAACGCATGAGAAACTCAAAATTTTCGCAGTTCTGATGCTCGAAACGAATAACTAGAACGGCCTAGGGGAAAAGTGCGCATACCGTTTTAATCGGGCGAGTCTCTACTTTCAAATGCAACAGAAATTTTGCAGATTGGTCAATCCGTTCGCGAGATATGGCAGTTTGGAGGAAAGAAACGTTTGAGAAACTCAAAATTTTCGCAGTTCTGATGCTCGAAACGAATAACTAGAACGGCCTACGTGAAAAGTGCGCATACCGTTGTAATCGGGCGAGTTTCTACTTTCAGACGCAACAAAAATTTTGCGGATTGATCAATCCGTTCGCGAGATATGGCAGTTTGGAGATAAGAAACGCTTGAGAAACTCAAAATTTTCGCAGTTCTGATGCTCGAAACGAATGACTAGAACGGCCTAGGGGAGAAGTACGCATACCGTTGTAATCGGGCGAGTTTATACATTCAGATGCAACAGAAATTTTGCGGATTGGTCAATCCGTTCGCGAGATGTGGCAGTTTGGAGGTAAGAAACGCTTCAGAAACTCAAAATTTTCGCAGTTCTGATGCTCGAAACGAATAACAAGAACGGCCTAGGGGAAAACTACACCTACCGTTGTAATCGGGCGAGTTTCTACTTTCAGATGCAACAGAAATTTTGCGGATTGATCAATCCGTTCGCGAGATATGGCCGTTTGGTTGTAAGAAACGCTTGAGAAACTCAAAATTTTCGCAGTTCTGATGCTCGAAACGAATAACTAGAACGGCCTAGGGGAAAAGTGCGCATACCGTTGTAATCGGGCGAGTTTCTACTTTCAGAAGCAACAGAAATTTTGCGGATTGGTCAATCCGTTCGCGAGATATGGCAGTTTGGAGATAAGAAACGCCTGAGAAACTCAAAGTTTTCGCAGTTCTGATGCTCGAAACGAGTAACTAGAACGGCCTAGGGGAAAACTACACATACCGTTGTAATCGGGCGAGTTTCTACTTTCAGATGCAACAGAAATTTTGCGGACTGGTCAATGCGCTCGCGAGATATGGCAGTTTGGAGGTAAGAATCGCTTGAGAAACTCAAAATTTTCGCAGTTCTGATGATCGAAACGAATAACTAGAACGGCCTACGGGAAAACTACACCTACCGATGTAATCGGGCGAGTTTCTACTTTCAGATGCAACAGAAATTTTGCGGATTGATCAATCCGTTCGCGAGATATGGCCGTTTGGAGGTAAGAAACGCTTGAGAAACTCAAAATTTTCGCAGTTCTGATGCTCGAAACGAATAACTGTAACGCCCTAGGGGAAAACTACACATACCGTTGTAATCGGGCGAGTTTCTACTTTCAGATGCAACAGAAATTTTGCGGATTGGCCAAACCGTTCGCGAAATATGGCAGTTTGGAGGTAAGAAACACTTGAGAAACTCAAAATTTTCGCAGTTCTGATGCTCGAAACGAATAACTAGAACGGCCTAGGGGAGAACTACACCTACCGTTGTAATCCGGCGAGCTTCTACTTTCAGATGCAACCGAAATTTTGCGGATTGATCTATCCGTTCGCGAGATATGGCAGTTTGGAGATAAGAAACGCCTGAGAAACTCAAAGTTTTCGCAGTTCTGATGCTCGAAACGAGTAACTAGAACGGCCTAGGGGAAAACTACACATACCGTTGTAATCGGGCGAGTTTCTACTTTCAGATGCAACAGAAGTTTTGCGGATTGGTCAATTCGTTCGCGAGATATGGCAGTTTGGAGGTAAGAAACGCTTGAGAAGCTCAAAATTTGCGCAGTTCTGATTCTGGAAACGAATAACTAGAACGGCCTAGGGGAAAAGTGCGCATAGCGTTGTAATCGGTCGAGTTTCTACTTTCAGATGCAACAGAAATTTTGCGGATCGGTCAATCCGTTCGCGAGATATGGCAGTTTGGATGTAAGAAACGCTTGAGAAACTCAAAATTTTCGCAGTTCTGATGCTCGAAACGAATAACTGGAACGGCCTAGGGGAAAATTACACATACAGTTTTAACCGGGCGAGTCTCTACTTTCAGATGCAACAGAAGTTTTGCGGATTGGTCAATTAGTTCGCGAGATATGGCGCTTTGGAGGTAAGAAACGCTTGAGAAACTCAAAATTTTCGCAGTTCTGATGATCGAAACGAATAACTAGAACGGCCTACGGGAAAACTACACCTACCGTTGTAATCGGGCGAGTTTCTACTTTCAGATGCAACAGAAATTTTGCGGATTGATCAATCCGTTCGCGAGATATGGCCGTTTGGAGATAAGAAACGCTTGAGAACCTCAAAATTTTCGCAGTTCTGATGCTCGAAACGAGAATCTAGAACGGCCTAGGGGAAAAGTACGCATATCGTTGTAATCGGGCGAGCTTCTACTTTCAGATGCAACAGAAAGTTTGCGGATTGATCATTCCGTTCGCGAGATATGGCAGTTTGGATGTAAGAAACGCTTGAGAAACTCAAAATTTTCGCAGTTCTGATGCTCGAAACGAATAACTAGAACGGCCTAGGGAAAAGTGCGCATACCATTGTAATCGGGCGAGTTTCTACTTTCAGATGCACAGAAATTTTTCGGATTGATCTATCCGTTCCGCGAGATATGGCAGTTTGCAGATAAGAAACGCTTGAGAAACTCAAAATTTTCGCAGTTCTGATGCTCGAAACGAATAAGTAGAACGGCTTAGGGGAAGAGTGCGCATACCGTTGTAATCGGGCGAGTTTCTACTTTCAGACGCAACAGAAATTTTGCGGATTGATCAATCCGTTCGCGAGATATGGCAGTTTGGAGATAAGAAACGCTTTAGAAACTCAAAATTTTCGCAGTTCTGATGCTCGAAACGAATAACTGGATCGGTCTAGGGGAAAACTACACATACCGTTGTAATCGGGCGAGTTTCTACTTTCAGATGCAACAGAAATTTTGCGGATTGGTCAATCCGTTCGCGAGATGTGGCAGTTTGGAGGTAAAAAACGCTTGAGAAACTCAAAATTTTCGCAGTTCTGATGCTCGAAACGAATAACTAGAACGGCCTAGGGGAAAAGTACGCATACCGATGTAATCGGGCGAGTTTATACTTTCAGATGCAACAGAAATTTTGCGGATTGGACGATCCGTTCGCGAGATATGGCCGTTTGGTTGTAAGAAACGCTTGAGAAACTCAAAATTTTCGCAGTTCTGATGCTCGAAACGAATAACTAGAACGGCCTAGGGGAAAAGTGCGCATACCGTTGTAATCGGGCGAGTTTCTACTTTCAGAAGCAACAGAAATTTTGCGGATTGGTCAATCCGTTCGCGAGATATGGCAGTTTGGAGGTAAGAAACGCTTGAGAAACTCAAAATTTTCGCAGTTCTGATGCTCGAAATGAATAACTGGGACGGCCTAGGGGAAAACTACACATACCGTTGTAATCAGGCGAGTTTCTACTTTCAGATGCAACAGAAATTTTGCGGATTTGTCAATCCGTTCGCGAGATATGGCAGTTTGGAGGTAAGAAACGCTTGAGAAACTCAAAATTTTCGCAGTTCTGATGCTCGAAACGAATAACTAGATCGGCCTAGGGGAAAACTACACCTACCGTTGTAATCGTGCGAGTTTCTACTTTCAGATGCAACAGAAATTTTGCGGATTGGTCAAACCGTTCGCGAGATATGGCAGTTTGGAGGTAAGAAACGCTTGAGAAACTCAAAATTTTCGCAGTTCTGGTGCTCGACACGAATAACTAGAACGGCCTAGGGGAAAAGAGCGCATACCGTTGAAATCGGGCGAGTTTCTACTTTCAGAAGCAACCGAAATTTTGCGGATTGGTCAATCCGTTCGCGAGATATGGCAGTTTGGAGGTAAGAAACGCTTGAGAAAGTCAAAATTTTCGCAGTTCTGATGCTCGAAATGAATAACTGGATCGGCCTAGGGGAAAAGTACGCATAGCGATGTAATCGGGCGAGTTTATACTTTCAGATGCAACAGAAATTTTGCGGATTTGTCAATCCGTTCGCGAGATATGGCAGTTTGGAGGTAAGAAACGCTTGAGAAACTCAAAATTTTCGCAGTTCTGATGCTCGAAACGAATAACTAGATCGGCCTAGGGGAAAACTACACCTACCGTTGTAATCGTGCGAGTTTCTACTTTCAGATGCAACAGAAATTTTGCGGATTGGTCAAACCGTTCGCGAGATATGGCAGTTTGGAGGTAAGAAACGCTTGAGAAACTCAAAATTTTCGCAGTTCTGGTGCTCGACACGAATAACTAGAACGGCCTAGGGGAAAAGAGCGCATACCGTTGAAATCGGGCGAGTTTCTACTTTCAGAAGCAACCGAAATTTTGCGGATTGGTCAATCCGTTCGCGAGATATGGCAGTTTGGAGGTAAGAAACGCTTGAGAAAGTCAAAATTTTCGCAGTTCTGATGCTCGAAATGAATAACTGGATCGGCCTAGGGGAAAAGTACGCATAGCGATGTAATCGGGCGAGTTTATACTTTCAGATGCAACAGAAATTTTGCGGATTGGTCGATCCGTTCGCGAGATATGGCAGTTTGGAGGTAAGAAACGCTTGAGAAAGTCAAAATTTTCGCAGTTCTGATGCTCGAAATGAATAACTGGATCGGCCTAGGGGAAAACTACACATACCGTTGTAATCGGGCGAGTTTCTACTTTCAGATGCAACAGAAATTTTGCGGATTGGTCGATCCGTTCGCGAGATATGGCAGTTTGGAGGTAAGAAACGCTTGAGAAAGTCAAAATTTTCGCAGTTCTGATGCTCGAAATGAATAACTGGATCGGCCTAGGGGAAAACTACACATACCGTTGTAATCGGGCGAGTTTCTACTTTCAGATGCAACAGAAATTTTGCGGATTGGTCAAACCGTTCGCGAGATATGGCAGTTTGGAGGTAAGAAACGCTTGAGAAACTCAAAATTTTCGCTGTTCTGATGCTCGAAATGAATAACTGGATCGGCCTAGGGGAAAACTAAACATACCGTTGTAATCGGGCGAGTTTCTACTTTCAGATGCAACAGAAATTTTGCGGATTGGTCAATCCGTTCGCGAGATATGGCAGTTTGGAGGTAAGAAACGCTTGAGAAACTCAAAATTTGAGCAGTTCTGATGCTCGAAACGAATAAGTAGAACGGCCTAGGGAAGAGTGCGCATACCGTTGTAATCGGGCGAGTTTCTACTTTCAGACGCAACAGAAATTTTGCGGATTGATCAATCCGTTCGCGAGATATGGCAGTTTGGAGATAAGAAACGCTTTAGAAACTCAAAATTTTCGCAGTTCTGATGCTCGAAACGAATAACTGGATCGGCCTAGGGGAAAACTACACATACCGTTGTAATCGGGCGAGTTTCTACTTTCAGATGCAACAGAAATTTTGCGGATTGGTCAATCCGTTCGCGAGATGTGGCAGTTTGGAGGTAAAAAACGCTTGAGAAACTCAAAATTTTCGCAGTTCTGATGCTCGAAACGAATAACTAGAACGGCCTAGGGGAAAAGTACGCATAGCGATGTAATCGGGCGAGTTTATACTTTCAGATGCAACAGAAATTTTACGGATTGGTCGATCCGTTCGCGAGATATGGCAGTTTGGAGGTAAGAAACGCTTGAGAAACTCAAAAGTTTCGCAGTTCTGATGCTCGAAATGAATAACTGGAACGGCCTAGGGGAAAACTACACATACCGTTGTAATCAGGCGAGTTTCTACTTTCAGATGCAACAGAAATTTTGCGGATTTGTCAATCCGTTCGCGAGATATGGCAGTTTGGAGGTAAGAAACGCTTGAGAAACTCAAAATTTTCGCAGTTCTGATGCTCGAAACGAATAACTAGAACGGCCTAGGGGAAAACTACACCTGCCGTTGTAATCGGGCGAGTTTCTACTTTCAGATGCAACAGAAATTTTGCGGATTGGTCAAACCGTTCGCGAGATATGGCAGTTTGGAGGTAAGAAACGCTTGAGAAACTCAAAATTTTCGCAGTTCTGGTGCTCGACACGAATAACTAGAACGGCCTAGGGGAAAAGTGCGCATACCGTTGTAATCGGGCGAGTTTCTACTTTCAGAAGCAACCGAAATTTTGCGGATTGGTCAATCCGTTCGCGAGATATGGCAGTTTGGAGGTAAGAAACGCTTGAGAAACTCAAAATTTTCGCAGTTCTGATGCTCGAAACGAGAATCTAGAACGGCCTAGGGGAAAAGTACGCATATCGTTGTAATCGGGCGAGCTTCTACTTTCAGATGCAACAGAAAGTTTGCGGATTGATCATTCCGTTCGCGAGATATGGCAGTTTGGATGTAAGAAACACTTGAGAAACTCAAAATTTTCGCAGTTCTGATGCTCGAAACGAATAACTAGAACGGCCTAGGGGAAAAGTGCGCATACCGTTGTAATCGGGCGAGTTTCTACTTTCAGATGCAACAGAAATTTTGCGGATTGGTCAATCCGTTCGCGAGATGTGGCAGTTTGGAGGTAAAAAACGCTTGAGAAACTCAAAATTTTCGCAGTACTGATGCTCGACACGAATAACTAGAACGGCCTAGGGGAAAAGTGCGCATACCGTTGTAATCGGGCGAGTTTCTACTTTCAGAAGCAACCGAAATTTTGCGGATTGGTCAATCCGTTCGCGAGATATGGCAGTTTGGAGGTAAGAAACGCTTGAGAAACTCAAAATTTTCGCAGTTCTGATGCTCGAAACGAGAATCTAGAACGGCCTAGGGGAAAAGTACGCATATCGTTGTAATCGGGCGAGCTTCTACTTTCAGATGCAACAGAAAGTTTGCGGATTGATCATTCCGTTCGCGAGATATGGCAGTTTGGATGTAAGAAACACTTGAGAAACTCAAAATTTTCGCAGTTCTGATGCTCGAAACGAATAACTAGAACGGCCTAGGGGAAAAGTGCGCATACCGTTGTAATCGGGCGAGTTTCTACTTTCAGATGCAACAGAAATTTTGCGGATTGGTCAATCCGTTCGCGAGATGTGGCAGTTTGGAGGTAAAAAACGCTTGAGAAACTCAACATTTTCGCAGTTCTGATGCTCGAAACGAATAACTAGAACGGCCTAGGGGAAAAGTACGCATACCGATGTAATCGGGCGAGTTTATACTTTCAGATGCAACAGAAATTTTGCGGATTGGACGATCCGTTCGCGAGATATGGCAGTTTGGCAATAAGAAACGCTTGAGAAACTCAAAATTTTCGCAGTTCTGATGCTCGAAACGAATTACTAGAACGGCCTAGGGGAGAAGAACGCATACCGTTGTAATCGGGCGAGTTTCTACTTTCAGATGCAACAGAAATTTTGCGGATTGGTCAATCCGTTCGCGAGATATGGCCGTTTGGTTGTAAGAAACGCTTGAGAAACTCAAAATTTTCGCAGTTCTGATGCTCGAAATGAATAACTGGGACGGTCTAGGGGAAAACTACACATACCGTTGTAATCAGGCGAGTTTCTACTTTCAGATGCAACAGAAATTTTGCGGATTTGTCAATCCGTTCGCGAGATATGGCAGTTTGGAGGTAAGAAACGCTTGAGAAACTCAAAATTTTCGCAGTTCTGATGCTCGAAACGAATAACTGGAACGGCCTAGGGGAAAATTACACATACAGTTTTAACCGGGCGAGTCTCTACTTTCAGATGCAACAGAAGTTTTGCGGATTGGTCAATTAGTTCGCGAGATATGGCGCTTTGGAGGTAAGAAACGCTTGAGAAACTCAAAATTTTCGCAGTTCTGATGATCGAAACGAATAACTAGAACGGCCTACGGGAAAACTACACCTACCGTTGTAATCGGGCGAGTTTCTACTTTCAGATGCAACAGAAATTTTGCGGATTGATCAATCCGTTCGCGAGATATGGCCGTTTGGAGATAAGAAACGCTTGAGAACCTCAAAATTTTCGCAGTTCTGATGCTCGAAACGAGAATCTAGAACGGCCTAGGGGAAAAGTACGCATATCGTTGTAATCGGGCGAGCTTCTACTTTCAGATGCAACAGAAAGTTTGCGGATTGATCATTCCGTTCGCGAGATATGGCAGTTTGGATGTAAGAAACGCTTGAGAAACTCAAAATTTTCGCAGTTCTGATGCTCGAAACGAGTAACTAGAACGGCCTAGGGGAAAACTACACATACCGTTGTAATCGGGCGAGTTTCTACCTTCAGATGCAACAGAAGTTTTGCGGATTGGTCAATTCGTTCGCGAGATATGGCAGTTTGGAGGTAAGAAACGCTTGAGAAACTCAAAATTTGCGCAGTTCTGATGCTCGAAACGAATAACTAGAACGGCCTAGTGGAAAAGTGCGCATAGCTTTGTAATCGGTCGAGTTTCTACTTTCAGATGCAACTGAAATTTTGCGGATCGGTCAATCCGTTCGCGAGATATGGCAGTTTGGATGTAAGAAACGCTTGAGAAACTCAAAATTTTCGCAGTTCTGATGCTCGAAACGAGAATCTAGAACGGCCTAGGGGAAAAGTACGCATATCGTTGTAATCGGGCGAGCTTCTACTTTCAGATGCAACAGAAAGTTTGCGGATTGATCATTCCGTTCGCGAGATATGGCAGTTTGGATGTAAGAAACACTTGAGAAACTCAAAATTTTCGCAGTTCTGATGCTCGAAACGAATAACTAGAACGGCCTAGGGGAAAAGTGCGCATACCGTTGTAATCGGGCGAGTTTCTACTTTCAGATGCAACAGAAATTTTGCGGATTGGTCAATCCGTTCGCGAGATGTGGCAGTTTGGAGGTAAAAAACGCTTGAGAAACTCAACATTTTCGCAGTTCTGATGCTCGAAACGAATAACTAGAACGGCCTAGGGGAAAAGTACGCATACCGATGTAATCGGGCGAGTTTATACTTTCAGATGCAACAGAAATTTTGCGGATTGGACGATCCGTTCGCGAGATATGGCAGTTTGGCAATAAGAAACGCTTGAGAAACTCAAAATTTTCGCAGTTCTGATGCTCGAAACGAATTACTAGAACGGCCTAGGGGAGAAGAACGCATACCGTTGTAATCGGGCGAGTTTCTACTTTCAGATGCAACAGAAATTTTGCGGATTGGTCAATCCGTTCGCGAGATATGGCCGTTTGGTTGTAAGAAACGCTTGAGAAACTCAAAATTTTCGCAGTTCTGATGCTCGAAATGAATAACTGGGACGGTCTAGGGGAAAACTACACATACCGTTGTAATCAGGCGAGTTTCTACTTTCAGATGCAACAGAAATTTTGCGGATTTGTCAATCCGTTCGCGAGATATGGCAGTTTGGAGGTAAGAAACGCTTGAGAAACTCAAAATTTTCGCAGTTCTGATGCTCGAAACGAATAACTGGAACGGCCTAGGGGAAAATTACACATACAGTTTTAACCGGGCGAGTCTCTACTTTCAGATGCAACAGAAGTTTTGCGGATTGGTCAATTAGTTCGCGAGATATGGCGCTTTGGAGGTAAGAAACGCTTGAGAAACTCAAAATTTTCGCAGTTCTGATGATCGAAACGAATAACTAGAACGGCCTACGGGAAAACTACACCTACCGTTGTAATCGGGCGAGTTTCTACTTTCAGATGCAACAGAAATTTTGCGGATTGATCAATCCGTTCGCGAGATATGGCCGTTTGGAGATAAGAAACGCTTGAGAACCTCAAAATTTTCGCAGTTCTGATGCTCGAAACGAGAATCTAGAACGGCCTAGGGGAAAAGTACGCATATCGTTGTAATCGGGCGAGCTTCTACTTTCAGATGCAACAGAAAGTTTGCGGATTGATCATTCCGTTCGCGAGATATGGCAGTTTGGATGTAAGAAACGCTTGAGAAACTCAAAATTTTCGCAGTTCTGATGCTCGAAACGAGTAACTAGAACGGCCTAGGGGAAAACTACACATACCGTTGTAATCGGGCGAGTTTCTACCTTCAGATGCAACAGAAGTTTTGCGGATTGGTCAATTCGTTCGCGAGATATGGCAGTTTGGAGGTAAGAAACGCTTGAGAAACTCAAAATTTGCGCAGTTCTGATGCTCGAAACGAATAACTAGAACGGCCTAGTGGAAAAGTGCGCATAGCTTTGTAATCGGTCGAGTTTCTACTTTCAGATGCAACTGAAATTTTGCGGATCGGTCAATCCGTTCGCGAGATATGGCAGTTTGGATGTAAGAAACGCTTGAGAAACTCAAAATTTTCGCAGTTCTGATGCTCGAAACGAGAATCTAGAACGGCCTAGGGGAAAAGTACGCATATCGTTGTAATCGGGCGAGCTTCTACTTTCAGATGCAACAGAAAGTTTGCGGATTGATCATTCCGTTCGCGAGATATGGCAGTTTGGATGTAAGAAACGCTTGAGAAACTCAAAATTTTCGCAGTTCTGATGCTCGAAACGAATAACTAGAACGGCCTAGGGGAAAAGTGCGCATACCGTTGTAATCGGGCGAGTTTCTACTTTCAGATGCAACTGAAATTTTTCGGATTGATCTATCCGTTCGCGAGATATGGCAGTTTGCAGATAAGAATCGCTTGAGAAACTCAAAATTTTCGCAGTTCTGATGCTCGAAACGAATAAGTAGAACGGCCTAGGGAAAAGTACGCATAGCGATGTAATCGGGCGAGTTTATACTTTCAGATGCAACAGAAATTTTGCGGATTGGTCAATCCGTTCGCGAGATGTGGCAGTTTGGAGGTAAAAAACGCTTGAGAAACTCAAAATTTTCGCAGTTCTGATGCTCGAAATGAATAACTGGGACGGCCTAGGGGAAAACTACACATACCGTTGTAATCAGGCGAGTTTCTACTTTCAGATGCAACAGAAATTTTGCGGATTGGTCAATTCGTTCGCGAGATATGGCAGTTTGGAGGTAAGAAACGCTTGAGAAACTCAAAATTTTCGCAGTTCTGATGCTCGAAACGAATAACTAGAACGGCCTAGGGGAAAAGTACGCATACCGATGTAATCGGGCGAGTTTATACTTTCAGATGCAACAGAAATTTTGCGGATTGGACGATCCGTTCGCGAGATATGGCAGTTTGGCAATAAGAAACGCTTGAGAAACTCAAAATTTTCGCAGTTCTGATGCTCGAAACGAATTACTAGAACGGCCTAGGGGAGAAGAACGCATACCGTTGTAATCGGGCGAGTTTCTACTTTCAGATGCAACAGAAATTATGCGGATTGGTCAATCCGTTCGCGAGATATGGCAGTTTGGATGTAAGAAACGCCTGAGAACCTCAAAGTTTTCGCAGTTCTGATGCTCGAAACGAGTAACTAGAACGGCCTAGGGGAAAACTACACATACCGTTGTAATCGGGCGACCTTCAGATGCAACAGAAGTTTTGCGGATTGGTCAATTCGTTCGCGAGATATGGCAGTTTGGATGTAAGAAACGCTTGAAGAAACTCAAAATATTCGCAGTTCTGATGCTCGAAACGAATAACTAGAACGGCCTAGGGGAAAAGTGCGCATACCGTTGTAATCGGGTGAGTTTCTACTTTCAGATGCAACAGAAATTTTTCGGATTGATCTATCCGTTCGCGAGATATGGCAGTTTGCAGATAAGAAACGCTTGAGAAACTCAAAATTTGCGCAGTTCTGATGCTCGAAACGAATAACTAGAACGGCCTAGTGGAAAAGTGCGCATAGCTTTGTAATCGGTCGAGTTTCTACTTTCAGATGCAACTGAAATTTTGCGGATCGGTCAATCCGTTCGCGAGATATGGCAGTTTGGATGTAAGAAACGCTTGAGAAACTCAAAATTTTCGCAGTTCTGATGCTCGAAACGAGAATCTAGAACGGCCTAGGGGAAAAGTACGCATATCGTTGTAATCGGGCGAGCTTCTACTTTCAGATGCAACAGAAAGTTTGCGGATTGATCATTCCGTTCGCGAGATATGCAGTTTGGATGTAAGAAACGCTTGAGAAACTCAAAATTTTCGCAGTTCTGATGCTCGAAACGAATAACTAGAACGGCCTAGGGGAAAAGTGCGCATACCGTTGTAATCGGCGAGTTTCTACTTCAGATGCAACAGAAATTTTTCGGATTGATCTTTCCGTTGCCTGCAAGATATGGCAGTTTGCAGATAAGAAACGCTTGAGAAAGACTCAAAATTTGCGCAGTTCTGATGCTCGAAACGAATAACTAGAACGGCCTAGTGGATAAAGTGCGCACAGCTTTGTAATCGTCGAGTTTCTACTTTCAGATGCAACTGAAATTTTGCGGATCGGTCAATCCGTTCGCGAGGATATGGCAGTTTGGATGTAAGAAACGCCTGAGAACCTCAAAGTTTTCGCAGTTCTGATGCTCGAAACGAGTAACTAGAACGGCCTAGGGGGAAAACTACACATACCGTTGTAATCGGGCCGAGTTTCTACCTTCAGATGCAACAGAAGTTTTGCGGATTGGTCAATTCGTTCGCGAGATATGGCAGTTTGGAGGTAAGAAACGCTTGAGAAACTCAAAATTTTCGCAGTTCTGATGCTCGAAACGAATAACTAGAACGGCCTAGGGGAAACGTACGCATACCGATGTAATCGGGCGAGTTTATACTTTCAGATGCAACAGAAATTTTGCGGATTGGACGATCCGTTCGCGAGATATGGCAGTTTGGCAATAAGAAACGCTTGAGAAACTCAAAATTTTCGCAGTTCTGATGCTCGAAACGAATTACTAGAACGGCCTAGGGGAGAAGAACGCATACCGTTGTAATCGGGCGAGTTTCTACTTTCAGATGCAACAGAAATTATGCGGATTGGTCAATCCGTTCGCGAGATATGGCCGTTTGGTTGTAAGAAACGCTTGAGAAACTCAAAATTTTCGCAGTTCTGATGCTCGAAACGAATAACTAGAACGGCCTAGGGGAAAAGTGCGCATACCGTTGTAATCGGGCGAGTTTCTACTTTCAGAAGCAACAGAAATTTTGCGGATTGGTCAATCCGTTCGCGAGATATGGCAGTTTGGAGGTAAGAAACGCTTGAGAAACTCAAAATTTTCGCAGTTCTGATGCTCGAAATGAATAACTGGGACGGCCTAGGGGAAAACTACACATACCGTTGTAATCAGGCGAGTTTCTACTTTCAGATGCAACAGAAATTTTGCGGATTGGTCAAACCGTTCGCCAGATATGGCAGTTTGGAGGTAAGAAACGCTTGAGAAACTCAAAATTTACGCAGTTCTGGTGCTCGACACGAATAACTAGAACGGCCTAGGGGAAAAGAGCGCATACCGTTGAAATCGGGCGAGTTTCTACTTTCAGAAGCAACCGAAATTTTGCGGATTGGTCAATCCGTTCGCGAGATATGGCAGTTTGGAGGTAAGAAACGCTTGAGAAACTCAAAATTTTCGCAGTCCTGATGCTCGAAATGAATAACTGGATCGGCCTAGGGGAAAAGTACGCATAGCGATGTAATCGGGCGAGTTTATACTTTCAGATGCAACAGAAATTTTGCGGATTGGTCGATCCGTTCGCGAGATATGGCAGTTTGGAGGTAAGAAACGCTTGAGAAACTCAAAATTTTCGCAGTTCTGATGCTCGAAATGAATAACTGGAACGGCCTAGGGGAAAACTACACATACCGTTGTAATCAGGCGAGTTTCTACTTTCAGATGCAACAGAAATTTTGCGGATTTGTCAATCCGTTCGCGAGATATGGCAGTTTGGAGGTAAGAAACGCTTGAGAAACTCAAAATTTTCGCAGTTCTGATGCTCGAAACGAATAACTAGAACGGCCTAGGGGAAAACTACACCTACAGTTGTAATCGGCGGAGTTTCTACTTTCAGATGCAACAGAAATTTTGCGGATTGGTCAATCCGTTCGCGAGATATGGCAGTTTGGAAGGAAGAAACGCTTGAGAAACTCAAAATTTTCGCAGTTCTGATGCTCGAAACGAATAACTAGAACGGCCTAGGGGAAAAGTGCGCATACCGTTGTAATCGGGCGAGTTTCTACTTTCAGATGCAGCAGAAATTTTGCGGATTGATCAATCCGTTCGCGAGATATGGCAGTTTGGAGGTAAGAAACGCTTGAGAAAGTCAAAATTTTCGCAGTTCTGATGCTCGAAATGAATAACTGGATCGGCCTAGGGGAAAACTACACATACCGTTGTAATCGGGCGAGTTTCTACTTTCAGATGCAACAGAAATTTTGCGGATTGGTCAAACCGTTCGCGAGATATGGCAGTTTGGAGGTAAGAAACGCTTGAGAAACTCAAAATTTTCGCAGTTCTGGTGCTCGACACGAATAACTAGAACGGCCTAGGGGAAAAGTGCTCATACCGCTGCAATCGGGCGAGTTTCTACTTTCAGAAGCAACAGAAATTTTGCGGATTGGTCAATCCGTTCGCGAGATATGGCAGTTTGGAGGTAAGAAACGCTTGAGAAACTCAAAATTTTCGCTGTTCTGATGCTCGAAATGAATAACTGGATCGGCCTAGGGGAAAACTAAACATACCGTTGTAATCGGGCGAGTTTCTACTTTCAGATGCAGCAGAAATTTTGCGGATTGATCAATCCGTTCGCGAGATATGGCAGTTTGGAGGTAAGAAACGCTTGAGAAACTCAAAATTTGAGCAGTTCTGATGCTCGAAACGAATAAGTAGAACGGCCTAGGGGAAGAGTGCGCATACCGTTGTAATCGGGCGAGTTTCTACTTTCAGACGCAACAGAAATTTTGCGGATTGATCAATCCGTTCGCGAGATATGGCAGTTTGGAGATAAGAAACGCTTTAGAAACTCAAAATTTTCGCAGTTCTGATGCTCGAAACGAATAACTGGATCGGCCTAGGGGAAAACTACACCTACAGTTGTAATCGGCGGAGTTTCTACTTTCAGATGCAACAGAAATTTTGCGGATTGGTCAATCCGTTCGCGAGATATGGCAGTTTGGAAGGAAGAAACGCTTGAGAAACTCAAAATTTTCGCAGTTCTGATGCTCGAAACGAATAACTAGAACGGCCTAGGGGAAAAGTGCGCATACCGTTGTAATCGGGCGAGTTTCTACTTTCAGATGCAGCAGAAATTTTGCGGATTGATCAATCCGTTCGCGAGATATGGCAGTTTGGAGGTAAGAAACGCTTGAGAAAGTCAAAATTTTCGCAGTTCTGATGCTCGAAATGAATAACTGGATCGGCCTAGGGGAAAACTACACATACCGTTGTAATCGGGCGAGTTTCTACTTTCAGATGCAACAGAAATTTTGCGGATTGGTCAAACCGTTCGCGAGATATGGCAGTTTGGAGGTAAGAAACGCTTGAGAAACTCAAAATTTTCGCAGTTCTGGTGCTCGACACGAATAACTAGAACGGCCTAGGGGAAAAGTGCTCATACCGCTGCAATCGGGCGAGTTTCTACTTTCAGAAGCAACAGAAATTTTGCGGATTGGTCAATCCGTTCGCGAGATATGGCAGTTTGGAGGTAAGAAACGCTTGAGAAACTCAAAATTTTCGCTGTTCTGATGCTCGAAATGAATAACTGGATCGGCCTAGGGGAAAACTAAACATACCGTTGTAATCGGGCGAGTTTCTACTTTCAGATGCAGCAGAAATTTTGCGGATTGATCAATCCGTTCGCGAGATATGGCAGTTTGGAGGTAAGAAACGCTTGAGAAACTCAAAATTTGAGCAGTTCTGATGCTCGAAACGAATAAGTAGAACGGCCTAGGGGAAGAGTGCGCATACCGTTGTAATCGGGCGAGTTTCTACTTTCAGACGCAACAGAAATTTTGCGGATTGATCAATCCGTTCGCGAGATATGGCAGTTTGGAGATAAGAAACGCTTTAGAAACTCAAAATTTTCGCAGTTCTGATGCTCGAAACGAATAACTGGATCGGCCTAGGGGAAAACTACACATACCGTTGTAATCGGGCGAGTTTCTACTTTCAGATGCAACAGAAATTTTGCGGATTGGTCAATCCGTTCGCGAGATGTGGCAGTTTGGAGGTAAAAAACGCTTGAGAAACTCAAAATTTTCGCAGTTCTGATGCTCGAAACGAATAACTAGAACGGCCTAGGGGAAAAGTACGCATAGCGATGTAATCGGGCGAGTTTATACTTTCAGATGCAACAGAAATTTTGCGGATTGGTCGATCCGTTCGCGAGATATGGCAGTTTGGAGGTAAGAAACGCTTGAGAAACTCAAAATTTTCGCAGTTCTGATGCTCGAAATGAATAACTGGAACGGCCTAGGGGAAAACTACACATACCGTTGTAATCAGGCGAGTTTCTACTTTCAGATGCAACAGAAATTTTGCGGATTGGTCAAACCGTTCGCCAGATATGGCAGTTTGGAGGTAAGAAACGCTTGAGAAACTCAAAATTTACGCAGTTCTGGTGCTCGACACGAATAACTAGAACGGCCTAGGGGAAAAGAGCGCATACCGTTGAAATCGGGCGAGTTTCTACTTTCAGAAGCAACCGAAATTTTGCGGATTGGTCAATCCGTTCGCGAGATATGGCAGTTTGGAGGTAAGAAACGCTTGAGAAACTCAAAATTTTCGCAGTCCTGATGCTCGAAATGAATAACTGGATCGGCCTAGGGGAAAAGTACGCATAGCGATGTAATCGGGCGAGTTTATACTTTCAGATGCAACAGAAATTTTGCGGATTGGTCGATCCGTTCGCGAGATATGGCAGTTTGGAGGTAAGAAACGCTTGAGAAACTCAAAATTTTCGCAGTTCTGATGCTCGAAATGAATAACTGGAACGGCCTAGGGGAAAACTACACATACCGTTGTAATCAGGCGAGTTTCTACTTTCAGATGCAACAGAAATTTTGCGGATTTGTCAATCCGTTCGCGAGATATGGCAGTTTGGAGGTAAGAAACGCTTGAGAAACTCAAAATTTTCGCAGTTCTGATGCTCGAAACGAATAACTAGAACGGCCTAGGGGAAAACTACACCTACAGTTGTAATCGGCGGAGTTTCTATTTTCAGATGCAACAGAAATTTTGCGGATTGGTCAATCCGTTCGCGAGATATGGCAGTTTGGAAGGAAGAAACGCTTGAGAAACTCAAAATTTTCGCAGTTCTGATGCTCGAAACGAATAACTAGAACGGCCTAGGGGAAAAGTGCGCATACCGTTGTAATCGGGCGAGTTTCTACTTTCAGATGCAGCAGAAATTTTGCGGATTGATCAATCCGTTCGCGAGATATGGCAGTTTGGAGGTAAGAAACGCTTGAGAAAGTCAAAATTTTCGCAGTTCTGATGCTCGAAATGAATAACTGGATCGGCCTAGGGGAAAACTACACATACCGTTGTAATCGGGCGAGTTTCTACTTTCAGATGCAACAGAAATTTTGCGGATTGGTCAAACCGTTCGCGAGATATGGCAGTTTGGAGGTAAGAAACGCTTGAGAAACTCAAAATTTTCGCAGTTCTGGTGCTCGACACGAATAACTAGAACGGCCTAGGGGAAAAGTGCTCATACCGCTGCAATCGGGGGAGTTTCTACTTTCAGAAGCAACAGAAATTTTGCGGATTGGTCAATCCGTTCGCGAGATATGGCAGTTTGGAGGTAAGAAACGCTTGAGAAACTCAAAATTTTCGCTGTTCTGATGCTCGAAATGAATAACTGGATCGGCCTAGGGGAAAACTAAACATACCGTTGTAATCGGGCGAGTTTCTACTTTCAGATGCAGCAGAAATTTTGCGGATTGATCAATCCGTTCGCGAGATATGGCAGTTTGGAGGTAAGAAACGCTTGAGAAACTCAAAATTTGAGCAGTTCTGATGCTCGAAACGAATAAGTAGAACGGCCTAGGGGAAGAGTGCGCATACCGTTGTAATCGGGCGAGTTTCTACTTTCAGACGCAACAGAAATTTTGCGGATTGATCAATCCGTTCGCGAGATATGGCAGTTTGGAGATAAGAAACGCTTTAGAAACTCAAAATTTTCGCAGTTCTGATGCTCGAAACGAATAACTGGATCGGCCTAGGGGAAAACTACACCTACAGTTGTAATCGGCGGAGTTTCTACTTTCAGATGCAACAGAAATTTTGCGGATTGGTCAATCCGTTCGCGAGATATGGCAGTTTGGAAGGAAGAAACGCTTGAGAAACTCAAAATTTTCGCAGTTCTGATGCTCGAAACGAATAACTAGAACGGCCTAGGGGAAAAGTGCGCATACCGTTGTAATCGGGCGAGTTTCTACTTTCAGATGCAGCAGAAATTTTGCGGATTGATCAATCCGTTCGCGAGATATGGCAGTTTGGAGGTAAGAAACGCTTGAGAAAGTCAAAATTTTCGCAGTTCTGATGCTCGAAATGAATAACTGGATCGGCCTAGGGGAAAACTACACATACCGTTGTAATCGGGCGAGTTTCTACTTTCAGATGCAACAGAAATTTTGCGGATTGGTCAAACCGTTCGCGAGATATGGCAGTTTGGAGGTAAGAAACGCTTGAGAAACTCAAAATTTTCGCAGTTCTGGTGCTCGACACGAATAACTAGAACGGCCTAGGGGAAAAGTGCTCATACCGCTGCAATCGGGCGAGTTTCTACTTTCAGAAGCAACAGAAATTTTGCGGATTGGTCAATCCGTTCGCGAGATATGGCAGTTTGGAGGTAAGAAACGCTTGAGAAACTCAAAATTTTCGCTGTTCTGATGCTCGAAATGAATAACTGGATCGGCCTAGGGGAAAACTAAACATACCGTTGTAATCGGGCGAGTTTCTACTTTCAGATGCAGCAGAAATTTTGCGGATTGATCAATCCGTTCGCGAGATATGGCAGTTTGGAGGTAAGAAACGCTTGAGAAACTCAAAATTTGAGCAGTTCTGATGCTCGAAACGAATAAGTAGAACGGCCTAGGGGAAGAGTGCGCATACCGTTGTAATCGGGCGAGTTTCTACTTTCAGACGCAACAGAAATTTTGCGGATTGATCAATCCGTTCGCGAGATATGGCAGTTTGGAGATAAGAAACGCTTTAGAAACTCAAAATTTTCGCAGTTCTGATGCTCGAAACGAATAACTGGATCGGCCTAGGGGAAAACTACACCTACAGTTGTAATCGGCGGAGTTTCTACTTTCAGATGCAACAGAAATTTTGCGGATTGGTCAATCCGTTCGCGAGATATGGCAGTTTGGAAGGAAGAAACGCTTGAGAAACTCAAAATTTTCGCAGTTCTGATGCTCGAAACGAATAACTAGAACGGCCTAGGGGAAAAGTGCGCATACCGTTGTAATCGGGCGAGTTTCTACTTTCAGATGCAGAAGAAATTTTGCGGATTGATCAATCCGTTCGCGAGATATGGCAGTTTGGAGGTAAGAAACGCTTGAGAAAGTCAAAATTTTCGCAGTTCTGATGCTCGAAATGAATAACTGGATCGGCCTAGGGGAAAACTACACATACCGTTGTAATCGGGCGAGTTTCTACTTTCAGATGCAACAGAAATTTTGCGGATTGGTCAAACCGTTCGCGAGATATGGCAGTTTGGAGGTAAGAAACGCTTGAGAAACTCAAAATTTTCGCAGTTCTGGTGCTCGACACGAATAACTAGAACGGCCTAGGGGAAAAGTGCTCATACCGCTGCAATCGGGCGAGTTTCTACTTTCAGAAGCAACAGAAATTTTGCGGATTGGTCAATCCGTTCGCGAGATATGGCAGTTTGGAGGTAAGAAACGCTTGAGAAACTCAAAATTTTCGCTGTTCTGATGCTCGAAATGAATAACTGGATCGGCCTAGGGGAAAACTAAACATACCGTTGTAATCGGGCGAGTTTCTACTTTCAGATGCAGCAGAAATTTTGCGGATTGATCAATCCGTTCGCGAGATATGGCAGTTTGGAGGTAAGAAACGCTTGAGAAACTCAAAATTTGAGCAGTTCTGATGCTCGAAACGAATAAGTAGAACGGCCTAGGGGAAGAGTGCGCATACCGTTGTAATCGGGCGAGTTTCTACTTTCAGACGCAACAGAAATTTTGCGGATTGATCAATCCGTTCGCGAGATATGGCAGTTTGGAGATAAGAAACGCTTTAGAAACTCAAAATTTTCGCAGTTCTGATGCTCGAAACGAATAACTGGATCGGCCTAGGGGAAAACTACACATACCGTTGTAATCGGGCGAGTTTCTACTTTCAGATGCAACAGAAATTTTGCGGATTGGTCAATCCGTTCGCGAGATGTGGCAGTTTGGAGGTAAAAAACGCTTGAGAAACTCAAAATTTTCGCAGTTCTGATGCTCGAAACGAATAACTAGAACGGCCTAGGGGAAAAGTACGCATAGCGATGTAATCGGGCGAGTTTATACTTTCAGATGCAACAGAAATTTTGCGGATTGGTCGATCCGTTCGCGAGATATGGCAGTTTGGAGGTAAGAAACGCTTGAGAAACTCAAAATTTTCGCAGTTCTGATGCTCGAAATGAATAACTGGAACGGCCTAGGGGAAAACTACACATACCGTTGTAATCAGGCGAGTTTCTACTTTCAGATGCAACAGAAATTTTGCGGATTTGTCAATCCGATCGCGAGATATGGCAGTTTGGAGGTAAGAAACGCTTGAGAAACTCAAAATTTTCGCAGTTCTGATGCTCGAAACGAATAACTAGAACGGCCTAGGGGAAAACTACACCTACAATTGTAATCGGCGGAGTTTCTACTTTCAGATGCAACAGAAATTTTGCGGATTGGTCAATCCGTTCGCGAGATATGGCAGTTTGGAAGGAAGAAACGCTTGAGAAACTCAAAATTTTCGCAGTTCTGATGCTCGAAACGAATAACTAGAACGGCCTAGGGGAAAAGTGCGCATACCGTTGTAATCGGGCGAGTTTCTACTTTCAGATGCAGCAGAAATTTTGCGGATTGATCAATCCGTTCGCGAGATATGGCAGTTTGGAGATAAGAACCGCTTGAGAAACTCAAAATTTTCGCAGTTCTGGTGCTCGACACGAATAACCAGAACGGCCTAGGGGAAAAGTGCGCATACCGTTGTAATCGGGCGAGTTTCTACTTTCAGAAGCAACCGAAATTTTGCGGATTGGTCAATCCGTTCGCGAGATATGGCAGTTTGGAGGTAAGAAACGCTTGAGAAACTCAAAATTTTCGCAGTTCTGATGCTCGAAACGAGAATCTAGAACGGCCTAGGGGAAAAGAACGCATATCGTTGTAATCGGGCGAGCTTCTACTTTCAGATGCAACAGAAAGTTTGCGGATTGATCATTCCGTTCGCGAGATATGGCAGTTTGGATGTAAGAAACACTTGAGAAACTCAAAATTTTCGCAGTTCTGATGCTCGAAACGAATAACTAGAACGGCCTAGGGGAAAAGTGCGCATACCGTTGTAATCGGGCGAGTTTCTACTTTCAGATGCAACAGAAATTTTGCGGATTGGTCAATCCGTTCGCGAGATGTGGCAGTTTGGAGGTAAAAAACGCTTGAGAAACTCAAAATTTTCGCAGTACTGATGCTCGACACGAATAACTAGAACGGCCTAGGGGAAAAGTGCGCATACCGTTGTAATCGGGCGAGTTTCTACTTTCAGAAGCAACCGAAATTTTGCGGATTGGTCAATCCGTTCGCGAGATATGGCAGTTTGGAGGTAAGAAACACTTGAGAAACTCAAAATTTTCGCAGTTCTGATGCTCGAAACGAATAACTAGAACGGCCTAGGGGAAAAGTGCGCATACCGTTGTAATCGGGCGAGTTTCTACTTTCAGATGCAACAGAAATTTTGCGGATTGGTCAATGCGTTCGCGAGATGTGGCAGTTTGGAGGTAAAAAACGCTTGAGAAACTCAAAATTTTCGCAGTTCTGATGCTCGAAATGAATAACTGGGACGGTCTAGGGGAAAACTACACATACCGTTGTAATCAGGCGAGTTTCTACTTTCAGATGCAACAGAAATTTTGCGGATTTGTCAAACCGTTCGCGAGATATGGCAGTTTGGAGGTAAGAAACGCTTGAGAAACTCAAAATTTTCGCAGTTCTGGTGCTCGACACGAATAACTAGAACGGCCTAGGGGAAAACTACACCTACCGTTGTAATCGGGCGAGTTTCTACTTTCAGATGCAACAGAAATTTTGCGGATTGGTCAAACCGTTCGCGAGATATGGCAGTTTGGAGGTAAGAAACGCTTGAGAAACTCAAAATTTTCGCAGTTCTGGTGCTCGACACGAATAACTAGAACGGCCTAGGGGAAAAGTGCGCATACCGTTGTAATCGGGCGAGTTTCTACTTTCAGATGCAGCAGAAATTTTGCGGATTGATCAATCCGTTCGCGAGATATGGCAGTTTGGAGGTAAGAAACGCTTGAGAAAGTCAAAATTTTCGCAGTTCTGATGCTCGAAATGAATAACTGGATCGGCCTAGGGGAAAACTACACATACCGTTGTAATCGGGCGAGTTTCTACTTTCAGATGCAACAGAAATTTTGCGGATTGGTCAAACCGTTCGCGAGATATGGCAGTTTGGAGGTAAGAAACGCTTGAGAAACTCAAAATTTTCGCAGTTCTGGTGCTCGACACGAATAACTAGAACGGCCTAGGGGAAAAGTGCTCATACCGCTGTAATCGGGCGAGTTTCTACTTTCAGAAGCAACAGAAATTTTGCGGATTGGTCAATCCGTTCGCGAGATATGGCAGTTTGGAGGTAAGAAACGCTTGAGAAACTCAAAATTTTCGCTGTTCTGATGCTCGAAATGAATAACTGGTTCGGCCTAGGGGAAAACTAAACATACCGTTGTAATCGGGCGAGTTTCTACTTTCAGATGCAACAGAAATTTTGCGGATTGGTCAATCCGTTCGCGAGATATGGCAGTTTGGAGGTAAGAAACGCTTGAGAAACTCAAAATTTGAGCAGTTCTGATGCTCGAAACGAATAACTGGATCGGCCTAGGGGAAAACTACACATACCGTTGTAATCGGGCGAGTTTCTACTTTCAGATGCAACAGAAATTTTGCGGATTGGTCAATCCGTTCGCGAGATGTGGCAGTTTGGAGGTAAAAAACGCTTGAGAAACTCAAAATTTTCGCAGTTCTGATGCTCGAAACGAATAACTAGAACGGCCTAGGGGAAAAGTACGCATACCGATGTAATCGGGCGAGTTTATACTTTCGGATGCAACAGAAATTTTGCGGATTGGTCGATCCGTTCGCGAGATATGGCAGTTTGGCAATAAGAAACGCTTGAGAAACTCAAAATTTTCGCAGTTCTGATGCTCGAAACGAATTACTAGAAAGGCCTAGGGGAGAAGAACGCATACCGTTGTAATCGGGCGAGTTTCTACTTTCAGATGCAACAGAAATTATGCGGATTGATCAATCCGTTCGCGAGATATGGCCGTTTGGTTGTAAGAAACGCTTGAGAAACTCAAAATTTTCGCAGTTCTGATGCTCGAAACGAATAACTAGAACGGCCTAGGGGAAAAGTGCGCATACCGTTGTAATCGGGCGAGTTTCTACTTTCAGAAGCAACAGAAATTTTGCGGATTGGTCAATCCGTTCGCGAGATATGGCAGTTTGGAGGTAAGAAACGCTTGAGAAACTCAAAATTTTCGCAGTTCTGATGCTCGAAATGAATAACTGGAACGGCCTAGGGGAAAACTACACATACCGTTGTAATCAGGCGAGTTTCTACTTTCAGATGCAACAGAAATTTTGCGGATTTGTCAATCCGTTCGCGAGATATGGCAGTTTGGAGGTAAGAAACGCTTGAGAAACTCAAAATTTTCGCAGTTCTGATGTTCGAAACGAATAACTAGAACGGCCTAGGGGAAAACTACACCTACAGTTGTAATCGGCGGAGTTTCTACTTTCAGATGCAACAGAAATTTTGCGGATTGGTCAATCCGTTCGCGAGATATGGCAGTTTGGAAGGAAGAAACGCTTGAGAAACTCAAAATTTTCGCAGTTCTGATGCTCGAAACGAATAACTAGAACGGCCTAGGGGAAAAGTGCGCATACCGTTGTAATCGGGCGAGTTTCTACTTTCAGATGCAGCAGAAATTTTGCGGATTGATCAATCCGTTCGCGAGATATGGCAGTTTGGAGATAAGAACCGCTTGAGAAACTCAAAATTTTCGCAGTTCTGGTGCTCGACACGAATAACCAGAACGGCCTAGGGGAAAAGTGCGCATACCGTTGTAATCGGGCGAGTTTCTACTTTCAGAAGCAACCGAAATTTTGCGGATTGGTCAATCCGTTCGCGAGATATGGCAGTTTGGAGGTAAGAAACGCTTGAGAAACTCAAAATTTTCGCAGTTCTGATGCTCGAAACGAGAATCTAGAACGGCCTAGGGGAAAAGTACGCATATCGTTGTAATCGGGCGAGCTTCTACTTTCAGATGCAACAGAAAGTTTGCGGATTGATCATTCCGTTCGCGAGATATGGCAGTTTGGATGTAAGAAACACTTGAGAAACTCAAAATTTTCGCAGTTCTGATGCTCGAAACGAATAACTAGAACGGCCTAGGGGAAAAGTGCGCATACCGTTGTAATCGGGCGAGTTTCTACTTTCAGATGCAACAGAAATTTTGCGGATTGGTCAATCCGTTCGCGAGATGTGGCAGTTTGGAGGTAAAAAACGCTTGAGAAACTCAAAATTTTCGCAGTACTGATGCTCGACACGAATAACTAGAACGGCCTAGGGGAAAAGTGCGCATACCGTTGTAATCGGGCGAGTTTCTACTTTCAGAAGCAACCGAAATTTTGCGGATTGGTCAATCCGTTCGCGAGATATGGCAGTTTGGAGGTAAGAAACACTTGAGAAACTCAAAATTTTCGCAGTTCTGATGCTCGAAACGAATAACTAGAACGGCCTAGGGGAAAAGTGCGCATACCGTTGTAATCGGGCGAGTTTCTACTTTCAGATGCAACAGAAATTTTGCGGATTGGTCAATGCGTTCGCGAGATGTGGCAGTTTGGAGGTAAAAAACGCTTGAGAAACTCAAAATTTTCGCAGTTCTGATGCTCGAAATGAATAACTGGGACGGTCTAGGGGAAAACTACACATACCGTTGTAATCAGGCGAGTTTCTACTTTCAGATGCAACAGAAATTTTGCGGATTTGTCAATCCGTTCGCGAGATATGGCAGTTTGGAGGTAAGAAACGCTTGAGAAACTCAAAATTTTCGCAGTTCTGATGCTCGAAACGAATAACTAGAACGGCCTAGGGGAAAACTACACCTACCGTTGTAATCGTGCGAGTTTCTACTTTCAGATGCAACAGAAATTTTGCGGATTGGTCAAACCGTTCGCGAGATATGGCAGTTTGGAGGTAAGAAACGCTTGAGAAACTCAAAATTTTCGCAGTTCTGGTGCTCGACACGAATAACTAGAACGGCCTAGGGGAAAACTACACCTACCGTTGTAATCGGGCGAGTTTCTACTTTCAGATGCAACAGAAATTTTGCGGATTGGTCAAACCGTTCGCGAGATATGGCAGTTTGGAGGTAAGAAACGCTTGAGAAACTCAAAATTTTCGCAGTTCTGGTGCTCGACACGAATAACTAGAACGGCCTAGGGGAAAAGTGCGCATACCGTTGTAATCGGGCGAGTTTCTACTTTCAGATGCAGCAGAAATTTTGCGGATTGATCAATCCGTTCGCGAGATATGGCAGTTTGGAGGTAAGAAACGCTTGAGAAAGTCAAAATTTTCGCAGTTCTGATGCTCGAAATGAATAACTGGATCGGCCTAGGGGAAAACTACACATACCGTTGTAATCGGGCGAGTTTCTACTTTCAGATGCAACAGAAATTTTGCGGATTGGTCAAACCGTTCGCGAGATATGGCAGTTTGGAGATAAGAAACGCTTGAGAAACTCAAAATTTTCGCAGTTCTGGTGCTCGACACGAATAACTAGAACGGCCTAGGGGAAAAGTGCTCATACCGCTGTAATCGGGCGAGTTTCTACTTTCAGAAGCAACAGAAATTTTGCGGATTGGTCAATCCGTTCGCGAGATATGGCAGTTTGGAGGTAAGAAACGCTTGAGAAACTCAAAATTTTCGCTGTTCTGATGCTCGAAATGAATAACTGGTTCGGCCTAGGGGAAAACTAAACATACCGTTGTAATCGGGCGAGTTTCTACTTTCAGATGCAACAGAAATTTTGCGGATTGGTCAATCCGTTCGCGAGATATGGCAGTTTGGAGGTAAGAAACGCTTGAGAAACTCAAAATTTGAGCAGTTCTGATGCTCGAAACGAATAACTGGATCGGCCTAGGGGAAAACTACACATACCGTTGTAATCGGGCGAGTTTCTACTTTCAGATGCAACAGAAATTTTGCGGATTGGTCAATCCGTTCGCGAGATGTGGCAGTTTGGAGGTAAAAAACGCTTGAGAAACTCAAAATTTTCGCAGTTCTGATGCTCGAAACGAATAACTAGAACGGCCTAGGGGAAAAGTACGCATACCGATGTAATCGGGCGAGTTTATACTTTCGGATGCAACAGAAATTTTGCGGATTGGTCGATCCGTTCGCGAGATATGGCAGTTTGGCCATAAGAAACGCTTGAGAAACTCAAAATTTTCGCAGTTCTGATGCTCGAAACGAATTACTAGAAAGGCCTAGGGGAGAAGAACGCATACCGTTGTAATCGGGCGAGTTTCTACTTTCAGATGCAACAGAAATTATGCGGATTGATCAATCCGTTCGCGAGATATGGCCGTTTGGTTGTAAGAAACGCTTGAGAAACTCAAAATTTTCGCAGTTCTGATGCTCGAAACGAATAACTAGAACGGCCTAGGGGAAAAGTGCGCATACCGTTGTAATCGGGCGAGTTTCTACTTTCAGAAGCAACAGAAATTTTGCGGATTGGTCAATCCGTTCGCGAGATATGGCAGTTTGGAGGTAAGAAACGCTTGAGAAACTCAAAATTTTCGCAGTTCTGATGCTCGAAATGAATAACTGGAACGGCCTAGGGGAAAACTACACATACCGTTGTAATCAGGCGAGTTTCTACTTTCAGATGCAACAGAAATTTTGCGGATTTGTCAATCCGTTCGCGAGATATGGCAGTTTGGAGGTAAGAAACGCTTGAGAAACTCAAAATTTTCGCAGTTCTGATGTTCGAAACGAATAACTAGAACGGCCTAGGGGAAAACTACACCTACAGTTGTAATCGGCGGAGTTTCTACTTTCAGATGCAACAGAAATTTTGCGGATTGGTCAATCCGTTCGCGAGATATGGCAGTTTGGAAGGAAGAAACGCTTGAGAAACTCAAAATTTTCGCAGTTCTGATGCTCGAAACGAATAACTAGAACGGCCTAGGGGAAAAGTGCGCATACCGTTGTAATCGGGCGAGTTTCTACTTTCAGATGCAGCAGAAATTTTGCGGATTGATCAATCCGTTCGCGAGATATGGCAGTTTGGAGATAAGAACCGCTTGAGAAACTCAAAATTTTCGCAGTTCTGGTGCTCGACACGAATAACTAGAACGGCCTAGGGGAAAACTACACATACCGTTGTAATCGGGCGAGTTTCTACTTTCAGATGCAACAGAAATTTTGCGGATTGGTCAAACCGTTCGCGAGATATGGCAGTTTGGAGGTAAGAAACGCTTGAGAAACTCAAAATTTTCGCAGTTCTGGTGCTCGACACGAATAACTAGAACGGCCTAGGGGAAAAGTGCTCATACCGCTGCAATCGGGCGAGTTTCTACTTTCAGAAGCAACAGAAATTTTGCGGATTGGTCAATCCGTTCGCGAGATATGGCAGTTTGGAAGGAAGAAACGCTTGAGAAACTCAAAATTTTCGCAGTTCTGATGCTCGAAACGAATAACTAGAACGGCCTAGGGGAAAAGTGCGCATACCGTTGTAATCGGGCGAGTTTCTACTTTCAGATGCAGCAGAAATTTTGCGGATTGATCAATCCGTTCGCGAGATATGGCAGTTTGGAGATAAGAACCGCTTGAGAAACTCAAAATTTTCGCAGTTCTGGTGCTCGACACGAATAACTAGAACGGCCTAGGGGTAAACTACAAATACCGTTGTAATCGGGCGAGTTTCTACTTTCAGATGCAACAGAAATTTTGCGGATTGGTCAAACCGTTCGCGAGATATGGCAGTTTGGAGGTAAGAAACGCTTGAGAAACTCAAAATTTTCGCAGTTCTGATGCTCGAAACGAATAACTAGAACGGCCTAGGGGAAAACTACACCTACCGTTGTAATCGGGCGAGTTTCTACTTTCAGATGCAACAGAAATTTTGCGGATTGGTCAAACCGTTCGCGAGATATGGCAGTTTGGAGGTAAGAAACGCTTGAGAAACTCAAAATTTTCGCAGTTCTGGTGCTCGACACGAATAACTAGAACGGCCTAGGGGAAAAGTGCGCATACCGTTGTAATCGGGCGAGTTTCTACTTTCAGAAGCAACCGAAATTTTGCGGATTGGTCAATCCGTTCGCGAGATATGGCAGTTTGGAGGTAAGAAACGCTTGAGAAACTCAAAATTTTCGCAGTTCTGATGCTCGAAACGAATAACTAGAACGGCCTAGGGGAAAACTACACCTACCGTTGTAATCGGGCGAGTTTCTACTTTCAGATGCAACAGAAATTTTGCGGATTGGTCAAACCGTTCGCGAGATATGGCAGTTTGGAGGTAAGAAACGCTTGAGAAACTCAAAATTTTCGCAGTTCTGGTGCTCGACACGAATAACTAGAACGGCCTAGGGGAAAAGTGCGCATACCGTTGTAATCGGGCGAGTTTCTACTTTCAGAAGCAACCGAAATTTTGCGGATTGGTCAATCCGTTCGCGAGATATGGCAGTTTGGAGGTAAGAAACGCTTGAGAAACTCAAAATTTTCGCAGTTCTGATGCTCGACACGAATAACTAGAACGGCCTAGGGGAAAAGTGCGCATACCGTTGTAATCGGGCGAGTTTCTACTTTCAGAAGCAACAGAAATTTTGCGGATTGGTCAAACCGTTCGCGAGATATGGCAGTTTGGAGGTAAGAAACGCTTGAGAAACTCAAAATTTTCGCAGTTCTGGTGCTCGACACGAATAACTAGAACGGCCTAGGGGAAAAGTGCGCATACCGTTGTAATCGGGCGAGTTTCTACTTTCAGAAGCAACCGAAATTTTGCGGATTGGTCAATCCGTTCGCGAGATATGGCAGTTTGGAGGTAAGAAACGCTTGAGAAACTCAAAATTTTCGCAGTTCTGATGCTCGAAACGAATAACTAGAACGGCCTAGGGGAAAACTACACCTACCGTTGTAATCGGGCGAGTTTCTACTTTCAGATGCAACAGAAATTTTGCGGATTGGTCAAACCGTTCGCGAGATATGGCAGTTTGGAGGTAAGAAACGCTTGAGAAACTCAAAATTTTCGCAGTTCTGGTGCTCGACACGAATAACTAGAACGGCCTAGGGGAAAAGTGCGCATACCGTTGTAATCGGGCGAGTTTCTACTTTCAGAAGCAACCGAAATTTTGCGGATTGGTCAATCCGTTCGCGAGATATGGCAGTTTGGAGGTAAGAAACGCTTGAGAAACTCAAAATTTTCGCAGTTCTGGTGCTCGACACGAATAACTAGAACGGCCTAGGGGAAAAGTGCGCATACCGTTGTAATCGGGCGAGTTTCTACTTTCAGAAGCAACAGAAATTTTGCGGATTGGTCAAACCGTTCGCGAGATATGGCAGTTTGGAGGTAAGAAACGCTTGAGAAACTCAAAATTTTCGCAGTTCTGGTGCTCGACACGAATAACTAGAACGGCCTAGGGGAAAAGTGCGCATACCGTTGTAATCGGGCGAGTTTCTACTTTCAGAAGCAACCGAAATTTTGCGGATTGGTCAATCCGTTCGCGAGATATGGCAGTTTGGAGGTAAGAAACGCTTGAGAAACTCAAAATTTTCGCAGTTCTGATGCTCGAAACGAATAACTAGAACGGCCTAGGGGAAAACTACACCTACCGTTGTAATCGGGCGAGTTTCTACTTTCAGATGCAACAGAAATTTTGCGGATTGGTCAAACCGTTCGCGAGATATGGCAGTTTGGAGGTAAGAAACGCTTGAGAAACTCAAAATTTTCGCAGTTCTGGTGCTCGACACGAATAACTAGAACGGCCTAGGGGAAAAGTGCGCATACCGTTGTAATCGGGCGAGTTTCTACTTTCAGAAGCAACCGAAATTTTGCGGATTGGTCAATCCGTTCGCGAGATATGGCAGTTTGGAGGTAAGAAACGCTTGAGAAAGTCAAAATTTTCGCAGTTCTGATGCTCGAAATGAATAACTGGATCGGCCTAGGGGAAAACTACACATACCGTTGTAATCGGGCGAGTTTCTACTTTCAGATGCAACAGAAATTTTGCGGATTGGTCAATCCGGTCGCGAGATATGGCAGTTTGGAGGTACGAAACGCATGAGAAACTCAAAATTTTCGCAGTTCTGATGCTCGAAACGTATAACTAGAACGGCCTAGGGGAAAACTACACCTACCGTTGTAATCGGGCGAGTTTCTACTTTCAGATGCAACAGAAATTTTGCGGATTGGTCAATCCGTTCGCGAGATATGGCAGTTTGGAGGTAAGAAACGCTTGAGAAACTCAAAATTTTCGCTGTTCTGATGCTCGAAATGAATAACTGGATCGGCCTAGGGGAAAACTAAACATACGGTTGTAATCGGGCGAGTTTCTACTTTCAGATGCAACAGAAATTTTGCGGATTGGTCAATCCGTTCGCGAGATATGGCAGTTTGGAGGTAAGAAACGCTTGAGAAACTCAAAATTTGAGCAGTTCTGATGCTCGAAACGAATAAGTAGAACGGCCTAGGGGAAGAGTGCGCATACCGTTGTAATCGGGCGAGTTTCTACTTTCAGACGCAACAGAAATTTTGCGGATTGATCAATCCGTTCGCGAGATATGGCAGTTTGGAGATAAGAAACGCTTTAGAAACTCAAAATTTTCGCAGTTCTGATGCTCGAAACGAATAACTGGATCGGCCTAGGGGAAAACTACACATACCGTTGTAATCGGGCGAGTTTCTACTTTCAGATGCAACAGAAATTTTGCGGATTGGTCAAACCGTTCGCGAGATATGGCAGTTTGGAGGTAAGAAACGCTTGAGAAACTCAAAATTTTCGCAGTTCTGATGCTCGAAACGAATAACTAGAACGGCCTAGGGGAAAACTACACCTACCGTTGTAATCGGGCGAGTTTCTACTTTCAGATGCAACAGAAATTTTGCGGATTGGTCAAACCGTTCGCGAGATATGGCAGTTTGGAGGTAAGAAACGCTTGAGAAACTCAAAATTTTCGCAGTTCTGGTGCACGACACGAATAACTAGAACGGCCTAGGGGAAAAGTGCGCATACCGTTGTAATCGGGCGAGTTTCTACTTTCAGATGCAGCAGAAATTTTGCGGATTGATCAATCCGTTCGCGAGATATGGCAGTTTGGAGGTAAGAAACGCTTGAGAAAGTCAAAATTTTCGCAGTTCTGATGCTCGAAATGAATAACTGGATCGGCCTAGGGGAAAACTACACATACCGATGTAATCGGGCGAGTTTCTACTTTCAGATGCAACAGAAATTTTGCGGATTGGTCAAACCGTTCGCGAGATATGGCAGTTTGGAGGTAAGAAACGCTTGAGAAACTCAAAATTTTCGCAGTTCTGGTGCTCGACACGAATAACTAGAACGGCCTAGGGGAAAAGTGCTCATACCGCTGTAATCGGGCGAGTTTCTACTTTCAGAAGCAACAGAAATTTTGCGGATTGGTCAATCCGTTCGCGAGATATGGCAGTTTGGAGGTAAGAAACGCTTGAGAAACTCAAAATTTTCGCTGTTCTGATGCTCGAAATGAATAACTGGATCGGCCTAGGGGAAAACTACACATACCGTTGTAATCGGGCGAGTTTCTACTTTCAGATGCAACAGAAATTTTGCGGATTGGTCAATCCGTTCGCGAGATATGGCAGTTTGGAAGGAAGAAACGCTTGAGAAACTCAAAATTTGAGCAGTTCTGATGCTCGAAACGAATAAGTAGAACGGCCTAGGGGAAGAGTGCGCATACCGTTGTAATCGGGCGAGTTTCTACTTTCAGACGCAACAGAAATTTTGCGGATTGATCAATCCGTTCGCGAGATATGGCAGTTTGGAGATAAGAAACGCTTTAGAAACTCAAAATTTTCGCAGTTCTGATGCTCGAAACGAATAACTGGATCGGCCTAGGGGAAAACTACACATACCGTTGTAATCGGGCGAGTTTCTACTTTCAGATGCAACAGAAATTTTGCGGATTGGTCAAACCGTTCGCGAGATATGGCAGTTTGGAGGTAAGAAACGCTTGAGAAACTCAAAATTTTCGCAGTTCTGATGCTCGAAACGAATAACTAGAACGGCCTAGGGGAAAACTACACCTACCGTTGTAATCGGGCGAGTTTCTACTTTCAGATGCAACAGAAATTTTGCGGATTGGTCAAACCGTTCGCGAGATATGGCAGTTTGGAGGTAAGAAACGCTTGAGAAACTCAAAATTTTCGCAGTTCTGGTGCTCGACACGAATAACTAGAACGGCCTAGGGGAAAAGTGCGCATACCGTTGTAATCGGGCGAGTTTCTACTTTCAGATGCAGCAGAAATTTTGCGGATTGATCAATCCGTTCGCGAGATATGGCAGTTTGGAGGTAAGAAACGCTTGAGAAAGTCAAAATTTTCGCAGTTCTGATGCTCGAAATGAATAACTGGATCGGCCTAGGGGAAAACTACACATACCGTTGTAATCGGGCGAGTTTCTACTTTCAGATGCAACAGAAATTTTGCGGATTGGTCAAACCGTTCGCGAGATATGGCAGTTTGGAGGTAAGAAACGCTTGAGAAACTCAAAATTTTCGCAGTTCTGGTGCTCGACACGAATAACTAGAACGGCCTAGGGGAAAAGTGCTCATACCGCTGTAATCGGGCGAGTTTCTACTTTCAGATGCAACAGAAATTTTGCGGATTGGTCAAACCGTTCGCGAGATATGGCAGTTTGGAGGTAAGAAACGCTTGAGAAACTCAAAATTTTCGCAGTTCTGATGCTCGAAACGAATAACTAGAACGGCCTAGGGGAAAACTACACCTACCGTTGTAATCGGGCGAGTTTCTACTTTCAGATGCAACAGAAATTTTGCGGATTGGTCAATCCGTTCGCGAGATGTGGCAGTTTGGAGGTAAAAAACGCTTGAGAAACTCAAAATTTTCGCAGTTCTGATGCTCGAAATGAATAACTGATTCGGGCTAGGGGAAAACTACACATACCGTTGTAATCGGGCGAGTTTCTACTTTCAGATGCAACAGAAATTTTGCGGATTGGTCAAACCGTTCGCGAGATATGGCAGTTTGGAGGTAAGAAACGCTTGAGAAACTCAAAATTTTCGCAGTTCTGATGCTCGAAACGAATAACTAGAACGGCCTAGGGGAAAACTACACCTACCGTTGTAATCGGGCGAGTTTCTACTTTCAGATGCAACAGAAATATTGCGGATTGGTCAAACCGTTCGCGAGATATGGCAGTTTGGAGGTAAGAAACGCTTGAGAAACTCAAAATTTTCGCAGTTCTGGTGCTCGACACGAATAACTAGAACGGCCTAGGGGAAAAGTGCGCATACCGTTGTAATCGGGCGAGTTTCTGCTTTCAGATGCAGCAGAAATTTTGCGGATTGATCAATCCGTTCGCGAGATATGGCAGTTTGGAGGTAAGAAACGCTTGAGAAAGTCAAAATTTTCGCAGTTCTGATGCTCGAAATGAATAACTGGATCGGCCTAGGGGAAAACTACACATACCGTTGTAATCGGGCGAGTTTCTACTTTCAGATGCAACAGAAATTTTGCGGATTGGTCAAACCGTTCGCGAGATATGGCAGTTTGGAGGTAAGAAACGCTTGAGAAACTCAAAATTTTCGCAGTTCTGGTGCTCGACACGAATAACTAGAACGGCCTAGGGGAAAAGTGCTCATACCGCTGTAATCGGGCGAGTTTCTACTTTCAGAAGCAACAGAAATTTTGCGGATTGGTCAATCCGTTCGCGAGATATGGCAGTTTGGAGGTAAGAAACGCTTGAGAAACTCAAAATTTTCGCTGTTCTGATGCTCGAAATGAATAACTGGATCGGCCTAGGGGAAAACTAAACATACCGTTGTAATCGGGCGAGTTTCTACTTTCAGATGCAACAGAAATTTTGCGGATTGGTCAATCCGTTCGCGAGATATGGCAGTTTGGAGGTAAGAAACGCTTGAGAAACTCAAAATTTGAGCAGTTCTGATGCTCGAAACGAATAAGTAGAACGGCCTAGGGGAAGAGTGCGCATACCGTTGTAATCGGGCGAGTTTCTACTTTCAGACGCAACAGAAATTTTGCGGATTGATCAATCCGTTCGCGAGATATGGCAGTTTGGAGATAAGAAACGCTTTAGAAACTCAATATTTTCGCAGTTCTGATGCTCGAAACGAATAACTGGATCGGCCTAGGGGAAAACTACACATACCGTTGTAATCGGGCGAGTTTCTACTTTCAGATGCAACAGAAATTTTGCGGATTGGTCAATCCGTTCGCGAGATGTGACAGTTTGGAGGTAAAAAACGCTTGAGAAACTCAAAATTTTCGCAGTTCTGATGCTCGAAACGAATAACTAGAACGGCCTAGGGGAAAAGTACGCATACCGATGTAATCGGGCGAGTTTATACTTTCGGATGCAACAGAAATTTTGCGGATTGGTCGATCCGTTCGCGAGATATGGCAGTTTGGCAATAAGAAACGCTTGAGAAACTCAAAATTTTCGCAGTTCTGATGCTCGAAACGAATTACTAGAAAGGCCTAGGGGAGAAGAACGCATACCGTTGTAATCGGGCGAGTTTCTACTTTCAGATGCAACAGAAATTATGCGGATTGGTCAATCCGTTCGCGAGATATGGCCGTTTGGTTGTAAGAAACGCTTGAGAAACTCAAAATTTTCGCAGTTCTGATGCTCGAAACGAATAACTAGAACGGCCTAGGGGAAGAGTGCGCATACCGTTGTAATCGGGCGAGTTTCTACTTTCAGAAGCAACAGAAATTTTGCGGATTGGTCAATCCGTTCGCGAGATATGGCAGTTTGGAGGTAAGAAACGCTTGAGAAACTCAAAATTTTCGCAGTTCTGATGCTCGAAATGAATAACTGGAACGGCCTAGGGGAAAACTACACATACCGTTGTAATCAGGCGAGTTTCTACTTTCAGATGCAACAGAAATTTTGCGGATTGGTCAATCCGTTCGCGAGATATGGCAGTTTGGAGGTAAGAAACGCTTGAGAAACTCAAAATTTTCGCAGTTCTGATGCTCGAAATGAATAACTGGATCGGCCTAGGGGAAAACTACACATACCGTTGTAATCGGGCGAGTTTCTACTTTCAGATGCAACAGAAATTTTGAGGATTGGTCAAACCGTTCGCGAGATATGGCAGTTTGGAGGTAAGAAACGCTTGAGAAACTCAAAATTTTCGCAGTTCTGGTGCTCGACACGAATAACTAGAACGGCCTAGGAGAAAAGTGCGCATACCGTTGTAATCGGGCGAGTTTCTACTTTCAGAAGCAACCGAAATTTTGCGGATTGGTCAATCCGTTCGCGAGATATGGCAGTTTGGAGGTAAGAAACGCTTGAGAAACTCAAAATTTTCGCAGTTCTGATGCTCGAAACGAGAATCTAGAACGGCCTAGGGGAAAAGTACGCATATCGTTGTAATCGGGCGAGCTTCTACTTTCAGATGCAACAGAAAGTTTGCGGATTGATCATTCCGTTCGCGAGATATGGCAGTTTGGATGTAAGAAACGCTTGAGAAACTCAAAATTTTCGCAGTTCTGATGCTCGAAACGAATAACTAGAACGGCCTAGGGGAAAAGTGCGCATACCGTTGTAATCGGGCGAGTTTCTACTTTCAGATGCAACAGAAATTTTTCGGATTGATCTATCCGTTCGCGAGATATGGCAGTTTGGAGATAAGAAACGCTTGAGAAACTCAAAATTTTCGCAGTTCTGGTGCTCGACACGAATAACTAGAACGGCCTAGGGGAAAAGTGCGCATACCGTTGTAATCGGGCGAGTTTCTAGTTTCAGAAGCAACCGAAATTTTGCGGATTGGTCAATCCGTTCGCGAGATATGGCAGTTTGGAGGTAAGAAACGCTTGAGAAAGTCAAAATTTTCGCAGTTCTGATGCTCGAAATGAATAACTGGATCGGCCTAGGGGAAAACTACACATACCGTTGTAATCGGGCGAGTTTCTACTTTCAGATGCAACAGAAATTTTGCGGATTGGTCAAACCGTTCGCGAGATATGGCAGTTTGGAGGTAAGAAACGCTTGAGAAACTCAAAATTTTCGCAGTTCTGGTGCTCGACACGAATAACTAGAACGGCCTAGGGGAAAAGTGCTCATACCGCTGTAATCGGGCGAGTTTCTACTTTCAGAAGCAACAGAAATTTTGCGGATTGGTCAATCCGTTCGCGAGATATGGCAGTTTGGAGGTAAGAAACGCTTGAGAAACTCAAAATTTTCCCTGTTCTGATGCTCGAAATGAATAACTGGATCGGCCTAGGGGAGAACTAAACATACGGTTGTAATCGGGCGAGTTTCTACTTTCAGATGCAACAGAAATTTTGCGGATTGGTCAATCCGTTCGCGAGATATGGCAGTTTGGAGGTAAGAAACGCTTGAGAAACTCAAAATTTGAGCAGTTCTGATGCTCGAAACGAATAAGTAGAACGGCCTAGGGGAAGAGTGCGCATACCGTTGTAATCGGGCGAGTTTCTACTTTCAGACGCAACAGAAATTTTGCGGATTGATCAATCCGTTCGCGAGATATGGCAGTTTGGAGATAAGAAACGCTTTAGAAACTCAAAATTTTCGCAGTTCTGATGCTCGAAACGAATAACTGGATCGGCCTAGGGGAAAACTACACATACCGTTGTAATCGGGCGAGTTTCTACTTTCAGATGCAACAGAAATTTTGCGGATAGGTCAATCCGTTCGCGAGATGTGGCAGTTTGGAGGTAAAAAACGCTTGAGAAACTCAAAATTTTCGCAGTTCTGATGCTCGAAACGAATAACTAGAACGACCTAGGGGAAAAGTACGCATACCGATGTAATCGGGCGAGTTTATACTTTCAGATGCAACAGAAATTTTGCGGATTGGTCGATCTGTTCGCGAGATATGGCAGTTTGGCAATAAGAAACGCTTGAGAAACTCAAAATTTTCGCAGTTCTGATGCTCGAAACGAATTACTAGAACGGCCTAGGGGAGAAGAACGCATACCGTTGTAATCGGGCGAGTTTCTACTTTCAGATGCAACAGAAATTATGCGGATTGGTCAATCCGTTCGCGAGATATGGCCGTTTGGTTGTAAGAAACGCTTGAGAAACTCAAAATTTTCGCAGTTCTGATGCTCGAAACGAATAACTAGAACGGCCTAGGGGAAAAGTGCGCATACCGTTGTAATCGGGCGAGTTTCTACTTTCAGAAGCAACAGAAATTTTGCGGATTGGTCAATCCGTTCGCGAGATATGGCAGTTTGGAGGTAAGAAACGCTTGAGAAACTCAAAATTTTCGCAGTTCTGATGCTCGAAATGAATAACTGGAACGGCCTAGGGGAAAACTACACATACCGTTGTAATCAGGCGAGTTTCTACTTTCAGATGCAACAGAAATTTTGCGGATTGGTCAATCCGTTCGCGAGATATGGCAGTTTGGAGGTAAGAAACGCTTGAGAAACTCAAAATTTTCGCAGTTCTGATGCTCGAAATGAATAACTGGATCGGCCTAGGGGAAAACTACACATACCGTTGTAATCGGGCGAGTTTCTACTTTCAGATGCAACAGAAATTTTGCGGATTGGTCAAACCGTTCGCGAGATATGGCAGTTTGGAGGTAAGAAACGCTTGAGAAACGCAAAATTTTCGCAGTTCTGGTGCTCGACACGAATAACTAGAACGGCCTAGGGGTAAACTACACATACCGTTGTAATCGGGCGAGTTTCTACTTTCAGATGCAACAGAAATTTTGCGGATTGGTCAAACCGTTCGCGAGATATGGCAGTTTGGAGGTAAGAAACGCTTGAGAAACTCAAAATTTTCGCAGTTCTGATGCTCGAAACGAATAACTAGAACGGCCTAGGGGAAAACTACACCTACCGTTGTAATCGGGCGAGTTTCTACTTTCAGATGCAACAGAAATTTTGCGGATTGGTCAAACCGTTCGCGAGATATGGCAGTTTGGAGGTAAGAAACGCTTGAGAAACTCAAAATTTTCGCAGTTCTGGTGCTCGACACGAATAACTAGAACGGCCTAGGAGAAAAGTGCGCATACCGTTGTAATCGGGCGAGTTTCTACTTTCAGAAGCAACCGAAATTTTGCGGATTGGTCAATCCGTTCGCGAGATATGGCAGTTTGGAGGTAAGAAACGCTTGAGAAACTCAAAATTTTCGCAGTTCTGATGCTCGAAACGAGAATCTAGAACGGCCTAGGGGAAAAGTACGCATATCGTTGTAATCGGGCGAGCTTCTACTTTCAGATGCAACAGAAAGTTTGCGGATTGATCATTCCGTTCGCGAGATATGGCAGTTTGGATGTAAGAAACGCTTGAGAAACTCAAAATTTTCGCAGTTCTGATGCTCGAAACGAATAACTAGAACGGCCTAGGGGAAAAGTGCGCATACCGTTGTAATCGGGCGAGTTTCTACTTTCAGATGCAACAGAAATTTTTCGGATTGATCTATCCGTTCGCGAGATATGGCAGTTTGGAGATAAGAAACGCTTGAGAAACTCAAAATTTTCGCAGTTCTGGTGCTCGACACGAATAACTAGAACGGCCTAGGGGAAAAGTGCGCATACCGTTGTAATCGGGCGAGTTTCTAGTTTCAGAAGCAACCGAAATTTTGCGGATTGGTCAATCCGTTCGCGAGATATGGCAGTTTGGAGGTAAGAAACGCTTGAGAAAGTCAAAATTTTCGCAGTTCTGATGCTCGAAATGAATAACTGGATCGGCCTAGGGGAAAACTACACATACCGTTGTAATCGGGCGAGTTTCTACTTTCAGATGCAACAGAAATTTTGCGGATTGGTCAAACCGTTCGCGAGATATGGCAGTTTGGAGGTAAGAAACGCTTGAGAAACTCAAAATTTTCGCAGTTCTGGTGCTCGACACGAATAACTAGAACGGCCTAGGGGAAAAGTGCTCATACCGCTGTAATCGGGCGAGTTTCTACTTTCAGAAGCAACAGAAATTTTGCGGATTGGTCAATCCGTTCGCGAGATATGGCAGTTTGGAGGTAAGAAACGCTTGAGAAACTCAAAATTTTCGCTGTTCTGATGCTCGAAATGAATAACTGGATCGGCCTAGGGGAGAACTAAACATACGGTTGTAATCGGGCGAGTTTCTACTTTCAGATGCAACAGAAATTTTGCGGATTGGTCAATCCGTTCGCGAGATATGGCAGTTTGGAGGTAAGAAACGCTTGAGAAACTCAAAATTTGAGCAGTTCTGATGCTCGAAACGAATAAGTAGAACGGCCTAGGGGAAGAGTGCGCATACCGTTGTAATCGGGCGAGTTTCTACTTTCAGACGCAACAGAAATTTTGCGGATTGATCAATCCGTTCGCGAGATATGGCAGTTTGGAGATAAGAAACGCTTTAGAAACTCAAAATTTTCGCAGTTCTGATGCTCGAAACGAATAACTGGATCGGCCTAGGGGAAAACTACACATACCGTTGTAATCGGGCGAGTTTCTACTTTCAGATGCAACAGAAATTTTGCGGATAGGTCAATCCGTTCGCGAGATGTGGCAGTTTGGAGGTAAAAAACGCTTGAGAAACTCAAAATTTTCGCAGTTCTGATGCTCGAAACGAATAACTAGAACGACCTAGGGGAAAAGTACGCATACCGATGTAATCGGGCGAGTTTATACTTTCAGATGCAACAGAAATTTTGCGGATTGGTCGATCTGTTCGCGAGATATGGCAGTTTGGCAATAAGAAACGCTTGAGAAACTCAAAATTTTCGCAGTTCTGATGCTCGAAACGAATTACTAGAACGGCCTAGGGGAGAAGAACGCATACCGTTGTAATCGGGCGAGTTTCTACTTTCAGATGCAACAGAAATTATGCGGATTGGTCAATCCGTTCGCGAGATATGGCCGTTTGGTTGTAAGAAACGCTTGAGAAACTCAAAATTTTCGCAGTTCTGATGCTCGAAACGAATAACTAGAACGGCCTAGGGGAAAAGTGCGCATACCGTTGTAATCGGGCGAGTTTCTACTTTCAGAAGCAACAGAAATTTTGCGGATTGGTCAATCCGTTCGCGAGATATGGCAGTTTGGAGGTAAGAAACGCTTGAGAAACTCAAAATTTTCGCAGTTCTGATGCTCGAAGTGAATAACTGGAACGGCCTAGGGGAAAACTACACATACCGTTGTAATCAGGCGAGTTTCTACTTTCAGATGCAACAGAAATTTTGCGGATTTGTCAATCCGTTCGCGAGATATGGCAGTTTGGAGGTAAGAAACGCTTGAGAAACTCAAAATTTTCGCAGTTCTGATGCTCGAAACGAATAACTAGAACGGCCTAGGGGAAAACTGCACCTACAGTTGTAATCGGGCGAGTTTCTACTTTCAGATGCAACAGAAATTTTGCGGATTGGTCAATCCGTTCGCGAGATATGGCAGTTTGGAAGGAAGAAACGCTTGAGAAACTCAAAATTTTCGCAGTTCTGATGCTCGAAACGAATAACTAGAACGGCCTAGGGGAAAAGTGCGCATACCGTTGTAATCGGGCGAGTTTCTACTTTCAGATGCAGCAGAAATTTTGCGGATTGATCAATCCGTTCGCGAGATGTGGCAGTTTGGAGATAAGAAACGCTTGAGAAACTCAAAATTTTCGCAGTTCTGATGCTCGAAACGAATAACTAGAACGGCCTAGGGGAAAACTACACATACCGTTGTAATCGGGCGAGTTTCTACTTTCAGAAGCAACAGAAACTTTGCGGATTGGTCAATCCGTTCGCGAGATATGGCAGTTTGGAAGGAAGAAACGCTTGAGAAACTCAACATTTTCGCAGTTCTGATGCTCGAAATGAATAACTGGAACGGCCTAGGGGAAAACTACATACACCGTTGTAATCGGGCGTGTTTCTACTTTCAGATGCAACAGAAATTTTGCGGACTGGTCAATCCGTTCGGGGGATGTGGCAGTTTGGAGGTAAGGAACGCTTGAGAAACTCAAAATTTGAGCAGTTCTGATGCTCGAAACGAATAAGTAGAACGGCCTAGGGGAAGAGTGCGCATACCGTTGTAATCGGGCGAGTTTCTACATTCAGACGCAACAGAAATTTTGCGGATTGATCAATCCGTTCGCGAGATATGGCAGTTTGGAGATAAGAAACGCTTTAGAAACTCAAAATTTTCGCAGTTCTGATGCTCGTAACGAATAACTGGATCGGCCTAGGGGAAAACTACACATACCGTTGTAATCGGGCGAGTTTCTACTTTCAGATGCAACAGAAATTTTGCGGATTGGTCAATCCGTTCGCGAGATGTGGCAGTTTGGAGGTAAAAAACGCTTGAGAAACTCAAAATTTTCGTAGTTCTGATGCTCGAAACGAATAACTAGAACGGCCTAGGGGAAAAGTACGCATACCGATGTAATCGGGCGAGTTTCTACTTTCAGATGCAACAGAAATTTTGCGGATTGGTCGATCCGTTCGCGAGATATGGCAGTTTGGCAATAAGAAACGCTTGAGAAACTCAAAATTTTCGCAGTTCTGATGCTCGAAACGAATGACTAGAACTGCCTAGGGGAGAAGTACGCATACCGTTGTAATCGGGCGAGTTTCTACTTTCAAATGCGACAGAAATATTGCGGATTGGTCAAACCGTTCGCGAGATATGGCAGTTTGGAGGTAAGAAACGCTTGAGAAACTCAAAATTTTCGCAGTTCTGGTGCTCGACACGGATAACTAGAACGGCCTAGGGGAAAACTACACATACCGTTGTAATCGGGCGTGTCTCTACTTTCAGATGCAACAGAAGTTTTGCGGATTGGTCATTCCGTTCGCGAGATATGGCGGTTTGGAGGTAAGAAACGCTTGAGAAACTCAAAATTTTCGCAGTTCTGGTGCTCGACACGAATAAATAGAACGGCCTAGGGGAAAAGTGCGCATACCGTTGTAATCGGGCGAGTTTCTACTTTCAGAAGCAACAGAAATTTTGCGGATTGGTCAATCCGTTCGCGAGATATGGCAGTTTGGAAGGAAGAAACGCTTGAGAAACTCAACATTTTCGCAGTTCTGATGCTCGAAATGAATAACTGGAACGGCCTAGGGGAAAACTACACACACCGTTGTAATCGGGCGTGTTTCTACTTTCAGATGCAACAGAAATTTTGGGGACTGGTCAATCCGTTCGGGGGATGTGGCAGTTTGGAGGTAAGAAACGCTTGAGAAACTCAAAATTTTCGCAGTTCTGATGCTCGAAACGAATAACTAGAACGGCCTAGGGGAAAAGTGCGCATACCGTTGTAATCGGGCGAGTTTCTACTTTCAGAAGCAACAGAAATTTTGCGGATTGGTCAATCCGTTCGCGAGATATGGCAGTTTGGAGGTAAGAAACGCTTGAGAAACTCAAAATTTTTGCAGTTCTGATGCTCGAAACGAATAACTGGAACGACCTAGGGGAAAACTACACATACCGTTGTAATCGGGCGTGTTTCTACTTTCAGATGCAACAGAAATTTTGCGGATTGGTCAATCCGTCCGCGAGATGTGGCAGTTTGGAGATAAGAAACGCTTGAGAAACTCAAAATTTTCGCAGTTCTGATGCTCGAAACGAATAACTAGAACGGCCTAGGGGAACACTACTCCTACCGTTGTAATCGGGCGAGTTTCTACTTTCAGATGCAACAGAAATTTTGCGGATTTGTCAATCCGTTCGCGAGATATGGCAGTTTGGAGGTAAGAAACGCTTGAGAAACTCAAAATTTGAGCAGTTCTGATGCTCGGAACGAATAAGTAGAACGGCCTAGGGGAAGAGTGCGCATACCGTTGTAATCGGGCGAGTTTCTACATTCAGACGCAACAGAAATTTTGCGGATTGATCAATCCGTTCGCGAGATATGGCAGTTTGGATATAAGAAACGCTTTAGAAACTCAAAATTTTCGCAGTTCCGATGCTCGTAACGAATAACTGGATCGGCCTAGGGGAAAACGACACATACCGTTGTAATCGGGCGAGTTTCTACTTTCAGATGCAACAGAAATTTTGCGGATTGGTCAATCCGTTCGCGAGATATGGCAGTTTGGAGGTAAGAAACGCTTGAGAAACTCAAAATTTTCGCAGTTCTGATGCTCGAAACGAATAACTAGAACGGCCTAGGGGAAAATAGCGCATACCATTGTAATCGGGCGAGTTTCTACTTTCAGAAGCAACAGAAATTTTGCGGATTGGTCAATCCGTTCGCGAGATATGGCAGTTTGGAGGTAAGAAACGCTTGAGAAACTCAAAATTTTCGCAGTTCTGATGCTCGAAATGAATAACTGGAACGGCCTAGTGGAAAACTACACATACCGTTGTAATCGGGCGAGTTTGTACTTTCAGATGCAACAGAAATTTTGCGGATTGGTCAATCCGTTCGCGAGATATGGCAGTTTGGAGGTAAGAAACGCTTGAGAAACTCAAAATTTTCGCAGTTCTGATGCTCGAAACGAATAACTAGAACGGCCTAGGGGAAAACTACACCTACCGTTGTAATCGGGCGAGTTTCTACTTTCAGAAGCAACAGAAATTTTGCGGATTGGTCAATCCGTTCGCGAGATATGGTCGTTTGGATGTAAGAAACGCTTTAGAAACTCAAAATTTTCGCAGTTCTGATGCTCGAAACGAATAAGTAGAACGGCCTAGGGGAAGAGTGCAGATACCGTTGTAATCGGGCGAGTTTCTACTTTCAGACGCAACAGAAATTTTGCGGATTGGTCAATCCGTTCGCGAGATATGGCCGTTTGGATGTAAGAAACGCTTTAGAAACTCAAAATTTTCGCAGTTCTGATGCACCAAACGAATAACTAGAACGGCCCATGGGAAAACTACACCTACCGTTGTAATCGGGCGAGTTTCTACTATCAGAAGCAACAGAAATTTTGCGGATTGGTCAATCCGTTCGCGAGATATGGTCGTTTGGATGTAAGAAACGCTTTAGAAACTCAAAATTTTCGCAGTTCTGATGCTCGAAACGAATAAGTAGAACGGCCTAGGGGAAGAGTGCACATACCGTTGTAATCGGGCGAGTTTCTACTTTCAGACGCAACAGAAATTTTGCGGATTGGTCAAACCGTTCGCGAGATATGGCCGTTTGGATGTAAGAAACGCTTTAGAAACTCAAAATTTTCGCAGTTCTGATGCACCAAACGAATAACTAGAACGGCCCATGGGAAAAGTGCGCATACCGTTGTAATCGGGCGAGTTTCTACTTTCAAATGCAACAGAAATTTTGCGGATTGGTCAATCCGTTCGCGAGATATGGCAGTTTGGAGGTAAGAAACGCTTGAGAAACTCAAAATTTTCGCAGTTCTGATGCTCGAAACGAATAACTGGAACGGCCTAGGGGAAAACTACACATACCGTTGTAATCGGGCGTGTTTCTACTTTCAGATGCAACAGAAATTTTGCGGACTGGTCAATCCGTTCGGGGGATGTGGCAGTTTGGAGGTAAGAAACGCTTGAGAAACTCAAAATTTTCGCAGTTCTGATGCTCGAAACGAATAACTAGAACGGCCTAGGGGAAAAGTACGCATACCGATGTAATCGGGCGAGTTTCTACTTTCAGATGCAACAGAAATTTTGCGGATTGGTCGATCCGTTCGCGAGATATGGCAGTTTGGCAATAAGAAACGCTTGAGAAACTCAAAATTTTCGCAGTTCTGATGCTCGAAACGAATGACTAGAACTGCCTAGGGGAGAAGTACGCATACCGTTGTAATCGGGCGAGTTTCTACTTTCAAATGCGACAGAAATATTGCGGATTGGTCAAACCGTTCGCGAGATATGGCAGTTTGGAGGTAAGAAACGCTTGAGAAACTCAAAATTTTCGCAGTTCTGGTGCTCGTCACGGATAACTAGAACGGCCTAGGGGAAAACTACAAATACCGTTGTAATCGGGCGTGTTTCTACTTTCAGATGCAATAGAAATTTTGCGGATTGGTCAATCTGTTCGCGAGATATGGCAGTTTGGAGGTAAGAAACGCTTGAGAAACTCAAAATTTTCGCAGTTCTGGTGCTCGACACGAATAACTAGAACGGCCTAGGGGAAAAGTGCGCATACCGTTGTAATCGGGCGAGTTTCTACTTTCAGAAGCAACAGAAATTTTGCGGATTGGTCAATCCGTTCGCGAGATATGGCAGTTTGGAAGGAAGAAACGCTTGAGAAACTCAACATTTTCGCAGTTCTGATGCTCGAAATGAATAACTGGAACGGCCTAGGGGAAAACTACACACACCGTTGTAATCGGGCGTGTTTCTACTTTCAGATGCAACAGAAATGTTGCGGACTGGTCAATCCGTTCGGGGGATGTGGCAGTTTGGAGGTAAGAAACGCTTGAGAAACTCAAAATTTTCGCAGTTCTAATGCTCGAAACGAATAACTAGAACGGCCTAGGGGAAAAGTGCGCATACCGTTGTAATCGGGCGAGTTTCTACTTTCAGAAGCAACAGAAATTTTGCGGATTGGTCAATCCGTTCGCGAGATATGGCAGTTTGGAGGTAAGAAACGCTTGAGAAACTCAAAATTTTGGCAGTTCTGATGCTCGAAACGAATAACTGGAACGACCTAGGGGAAAACTACACATACCGTTGTAATCGGGCGTGTTTCTACTTTCAGATGCAACAGAAATTTTGCGGATTGGTCAATCCGTTCGCGAGATATGGCAGTTTGGAGACAAGAAACGCTTGAGAAACTCAAAATTTTCGCAGTTCTGATGCTCGAAACGAATAACTAGAACGGCCTAGGGGAAAAGTACGCATACCGATGTAATCGGGCGAGTTTCTACTTTCAGATGCAACAGAAATTTTGCGGATTGGTCGATCCGTTCGCGAGATATGGCAGTTTGGCAATAAGAAACGCTTGAGAAACTCAAAATTTTCGCAGTTCTGATGCTCGAAACGAATGACTAGAACTGCCTAGGGGAGAAGTACGCATACCGTTGTAATCGGGCGAGTTTCTACTTTCAAATGCAACAGAAATATTGCGGATTGGTCAAGCCGTTCGCGAGATATGGCAGTTTGGAGGTAAGAAACGCTTGAGAAACTCAAAATTTTCGCAGTTCTGGTGCTCGACACGGATAACTAGAACGGCCTAGGGGAAAAGTGCGCATACCGTTGTAATCGGGCGAGTTTCTACTTTCAGAAGCAACAGAAATTTTGCGGATTGGTAAATCCGTTCGCGAGATATGGCAGTTTGGAAGGAAGAAACGCTTGAGAAACTCAACATTTTCGCAGTTCTGATGCTCGAAATGAATAACTGGAACGGCCTAGGGGAAAACTACACACACCGTTGTAATCGGGCGTGTTTCTACTTTCAGATGCAACAGAAATTTTGTGGACTGGTCAATCCGTTCGGGGGATGTGGCAGTTTGGAGGTAAGAAACGCTTGAGAAACTCAAAATTTTCGCAGTTCTGATGCTCGAAACGAATAACTAGAACGGCCTAGGGGAAAAGTGCGCATACCGTTGTAATCGGGCGAGTTTCTACTTTCAGAAGCAACAGAAATTTTGCGGATTGGTCAATCCGTTCGCGAGATATGGCAGTTTGGAGGTAAGAAACGCTTGAGAAACTCGAAATTTTTGCAGTTCTGATGCTCGAAACGAATAACTGGAACGACCTAGGGGAAAACTACACATACCGTTGTAATCGGGCGTGTTTCTACTTTCAGATGCAACAGAAATTTTGCGGATTGGTCAATCCGTCCGCGAGATGTGGCAGTTTGGAGATAAGAACGCTTGAGAAACTCAAAATTTTCGCAGTTCTGATGCTCGAAACGAATAACTAGAACGGCCTAGGGGAACACTACTCCTACCGCTGTAATCGGGCGAGTTTCTACTTTCAGATGCAACAGAAATTTTGCGGATTTGTCAATCCGTTCGCGAGATATGGCAGTTTGGAGGTAAGAAACGCTTGAGAAACTCAAAATTTGAGCAGTTCTGATGCTCGAAACGAATAAGTAGAACGGCCTAGGGGAAGAGTGCGCATACCGTTGTAATCGGGCGAGTTTCTACATTCAGACGCAACAGAAATTTTGCGGATTGATCAATCCGTTCGCGAGATATGGCTGTTTGGATATAAGAAACGCTTTAGAAACTCAAAATTTTCGCAGTTCTGATGCTCGTAACGAATAACTGGATCGGCCTAGGGGAAAACTACACATACCGTTGTAATCGGGCGAGTTTCTACTTTCAGATGCAACAGAAATTTTGCGGATTGGTCAATCCGTTCGCGAGATATGGCAGTTTGGAGGTAAGAAACGCTTGAGAAACTCAAAATTTTCGCAGTTCTGATGCTCGAAACGAATAACTAGAACGGCCTAGGGGAAAATAGCGCATACCATTGTAATCGGGCGAGTTTCTACTTTCAGAAGCAACAGAAATTTTGCGGATTGGTCAATCCGTTCGCGAGATATGGCAGTTTGGAGGTAAGAAACGCTTGAGAAACTCAAAATTTTCGCAGTTCTGATGCTCGAAATGAATAACTGGAACGGCCTAGGGGAAAACTACACACACCGTTGTAATCGGGCGTGTTTCTACTTTCAGATGCAACAGAAATGTTGCGGACTGGTCAATCCGTTCGGGGGATGTGGCAGTTTGGAGGTAAGAAACGCTTGAGAAACTCAAAATTTTCGCAGTTCTAATGCTCGAAACGAATAACTAGAACGGCCTAGGGGAAAAGTGCGCATACCGTTGTAATCGGGCGAGTTTCTACTTTCAGAAGCAACAGAAATTTTGCGGATTGGTCAATCCGTTCGCGAGATATGGCAGTTTGGAGGTAAGAAACGCTTGAGAAACTCAAAATTTTGGCAGTTCTGATGCTCGAAACGAATAACTGGAACGACCTAGGGGAAAACTACACATACCGTTGTAATCGGGCGTGTTTCTACTTTCAGATGCAACAGAAATTTTGCGGATTGGTCAATCCGTTCGCGAGATATGGCAGTTTGGAGACAAGAAACGCTTGAGAAACTCAAAATTTTCGCAGTTCTGATGCTCGAAACGAATAACTAGAACGGCCTAGGGGAAAAGTACGCATACCGATGTAATCGGGCGAGTTTCTACTTTCAGATGCAACAGAAATTTTGCGGATTGGTCGATCCGTTCGCGAGATATGGCAGTTTGGCAATAAGAAACGCTTGAGAAACTCAAAATTTTCGCAGTTCTGATGCTCGAAACGAATGACTAGAACTGCCTAGGGGAGAAGTACGCATACCGTTGTAATCGGGCGAGTTTCTACTTTCAAATGCAACAGAAATATTGCGGATTGGTCAAGCCGTTCGCGAGATATGGCAGTTTGGAAGGAAGAAACGCTTGAGAAACTCAACATTTTCGCAGTTCTGATGCTCGAAATGAATAACTGGAACGGCCTAGGGGAAAACTACACACACCGTTGTAATCGGGCGTGTTTCTACTTTCAGATGCAACAGAAATTTTGTGGACTGGTCAATCCGTTCGGGGGATGTGGCAGTTTGGAGGTAAGAAACGCTTGAGAAACTCAAAATTTTCGCAGTTCTGATGCTCGAAACGAATAACTAGAACGGCCTAGGGGAAAAGTGCGCATACCGTTGTAATCGGGCGAGTTTCTACTTTCAGAAGCAACAGAAATTTTGCGGATTGGTCAATCCGTTCGCGAGATATGGCAGTTTGGAGGTAAGAAACGCTTGAGAAACTCGAAATTTTTGCAGTTCTGATGCTCGAAACGAATAACTGGAACGACCTAGGGGAAAACTACACATACCGTTGTAATCGGGCGTGTTTCTACTTTCAGATGCAACAGAAATTTTGCGGATTGGTCAATCCGTCCGCGAGATGTGGCAGTTTGGAGATAAGAACGCTTGAGAAACTCAAAATTTTCGCAGTTCTGATGCTCGAAACGAATAACTAGAACGGCCTAGGGGAACACTACTCCTACCGCTGTAATCGGGCGAGTTTCTACTTTCAGATGCAACAGAAATTTTGCGGATTTGTCAATCCGTTCGCGAGATATGGCAGTTTGGAGGTAAGAAACGCTTGAGAAACTCAAAATTTGAGCAGTTCTGATGCTCGAAACGAATAAGTAGAACGGCCTAGGGGAAGAGTGCGCATACCGTTGTAATCGGGCGAGTTTCTACATTCAGACGCAACAGAAATTTTGCGGATTGATCAATCCGTTCGCGAGATATGGCTGTTTGGATATAAGAAACGCTTTAGAAACTCAAAATTTTCGCAGTTCTGATGCTCGTAACGAATAACTGGATCGGCCTAGGGGAAAACTACACATACCGTTGTAATCGGGCGAGTTTCTACTTTCAGATGCAACAGAAATTTTGCGGATTGGTCAATCCGTTCGCGAGATATGGCAGTTTGGAGGTAAGAAACGCTTGAGAAACTCAAAATTTTCGCAGTTCTGATGCTCGAAACGAATAACTAGAACGGCCTAGGGGAAAATAGCGCATACCATTGTAATCGGGCGAGTTTCTACTTTCAGAAGCAACAGAAATTTTGCGGATTGGTCAATCCGTTCGCGAGATATGGCAGTTTGGAGGTAAGAAACGCTTGAGAAACTCAAAATTTTCGCAGTTCTGATGCTCGAAATGAATAACTGGAACGGCCTAGTGGAAAACTACACATACCGTTGTAATCGGGCGAGTTTGTACTTTCAGATGCAACAGAAATTTTGCGGATTGGTCAATCCGTTCGCGAGATATGGCAGTTTGGAGGTAAGAAACGCTTGAGAAACTCAAAATTTTCGCAGTTCTGATGCTCGAAACGAATAACTAGAACGGCCTAGGGGAAAACTACACCTACCGTTGTAATCGGGCGAGTTTCTACTTTCAGAAGCAACAGAAATTTTGCGGATTGGTCAATCCGTTCGCGAGATATGGTCGTTTGGATGTAAGAAACGCTTTAGAAACTCAAAATTTTCGCAGTTCTGATGCTCGAAACGAATAAGTAGAACGGCCTAGGGGAAGAGTGCAGATACCGTTGTAATCGGGCGAGTTTCTACTTTCAGACGCAACAGAAATTTTGCGGATTGGTCAATCCGTTCGCGAGATATGGCCGTTTGGATGTAAGAAACGCTTTAGAAACTCAAAATTTTCGCAGTTCTGATGCACCAAACGAATAACTAGAACGGCCCATGGGAAAACTACACCTACCGTTGTAATCGGGCGAGTTTCTACTTTCAGAAGCAACAGAAATTTTGCGGATTGGTCAATCCGTTCGCGAGATATGGTCGTTTGGATGTAAGAAACGCTTTAGAAACTCAAAATTTTCGCAGTTCTGATGCTCGAAACGAATAAGTAGAACGGCCTAGGGGAAGAGTGCACATACCGTTGTAATCGGGCGAGTTTCTACTTTCAGACGCAACAGAAATTTTGCGGATTGGTCAATCCGTTCGCGAGATATGGCCGTTTGGATGTAAGAAACGCTTTAGAAACTCAAAATTTTCGCAGTTCTGATGCACCAAACGAATAACTAGAACGGCCCATGGGAAAAGTGCGCATACCGTTGTAATCGGGCGAGTTTCTACTTTCAAATGCAACAGAAATTTTGCGGATTGGTCAATCCCTTCGCGAGATATGGCAGTTTGGAGGTAAGAAACGCTTGAGAAACTCAAAATTTTGGCAGTTCTGATGCTCGAAACGAATAACTGGAACGGCCTAAGGGAAAACTACACATACCGTTGTAATCGGGCGTGTTTCTACTTTCAGATGCAACAGAAATTTTGCGGACTGGTCAATCCGTTCGGGGGATGTGGCAGTTTGGAGGTAAGAAACGCTTGAGAAACTCAAAATTTTAGCAGTTCTGATGCTCGAAACGAATAACTAGGACGGCCTAGGGGAACACTACACCTACCGTTGTAATCGGGCGAGTTTCTACTTTCAGATGCAACAGAAATTTTGCGGATTGGTCAATCCGTTCGCGAGATATGGCAGTTTGGAAGGAAGAAACGCTTGAGAAACTCAAAATTTTCGCAGTCCTGGTGCTCGACACGAATAACTAGAACGGCCTAGGGGAAAAGTGCGCATACCGTTGTAATCGGGCGAGTTTCTACTTTCAGAAGCAACAGAAATTTTGCGGATTGGTCAATCCGTTCGCGAGATATGGCAGTTTGGAAGGAAGAAACGCTTGAGAAACTCAACATTTTCGCAGTTCTGATGCTCGAAATGAATAACTGGAACGGCCTAGGGGAAAACTACACACACCGTTGTAATCGGGCGTGTTTCTACTTTCAGATGCAACAGAAATTTTGCGGACTGGTCAATCCGTTCGGGGGATGTGGCAGTTTGGAGGTAAGAAACGCTTGAGAAACTCAAAATTTTCGCAGTTCTGATGCTCGAAACGAATAACTAGAACGGCCTAGGGGAAAAGTGCGCATACCGTTGTAATCGGGCGAGTTTCTACTTTCAGAAGCAACAGAAATTTTGCGGATTGGTCAATCCGTTCGCGAGATATGGCAGTTTGGAGGTAAGAAACGCTTGAGAAACTCAAAATTTTTGCAGTTCTGATGCTCGAAACGAATAACTGGAACGACCTAGGGGAAAACTACACATACCGTTGTAATCGGGCGTGTTTCTACTTTCAGATGCAACAGAAATTTTGCGGATTGGTCAATCCGTCCGCGAGATGTGGCAGTTTGGAGATAAGAAACGCTTGAGAAACTCACAATTTTCGCAGTTCTGATGCTCGAAACGAATAACTAGAACGGCCTAGGGGAACACTACTCCTACCGTTGTAATCGGGCGAGTTTCTACTTTCAGATGCAACAGAAATTTTGCGGATTTGTCAATCCGTTCGCGAGATATGGCAGTTTGGAGGTAAGAAACGCTTGAGAAACTCAAAATTTGAGCAGTTCTGATGCTCGAAACGAATAAGTAGAACGGCCTAGGGGAAGAGTGCGCATACCGTTGTAATCGGGCGAGTTTCTACATTCAGACGCAACAGAAATTTTGCGGATTGATCAATCCGTTCGCGAGATATGGCAGTTTGGATATAAGAAACGCTTTAGAAACTCAAAATTTTCGCAGTTCTGATGCTCGTAACGAATAACTGGATCGGCCTAGGGGAAAACTACACATACCGTTGTAATCGGGCGAGTTTCTACTTTCAGACGCAACAGAAATTTTGCGGATTGGTCAATCCGTTCGCGAGATGTGGCAGTTTGGAGGTAAAAAACGCTTGAGAAACTCAAAATTTTCGTAGTTCTGATGCTCGAAACGAATAACTAGAACGGCCTAGGGGAAAACTACACCTACCGTTGTAATCGGGCGAGTTTCTACTTTCAGAAGCAACAGAAATTTTGCGGATTGGTCAATCCGTTCGCGAGATATGGTCGTTTGGATGTAAGAAACGCTTTAGAAACTCAAAATTTTCGCAGTTCTGATGCTCGAAACGAATAAGTAGAACGGCCTAGGAGAAAAGTGCGCATACCGTTGTAATCGGGCGAGTTTCTACTTTCAAATGCAACAGAAATTTTGCGGATTGGTCAATCCGTTCGCGAGATATGGCAGTTTGGAGGTAAGAAACGCTTGAGAAACTCAAAATTTTCGCAGTTCTGATGCTCGAAACGAATAACTAGAACGGCCTAGGGGAACACTACACCTACCGTTGTAATCAGGCGAGTTTCTACTTTCAGATGCAACAGAAATTTTGCGGATTGGTCAATCCGTTCGCGAGATATGGCAGTTTGGAAGGAAGAAACGCTTGAGAAACTCAAAATTTTCGCAGTTCTGATGCACGAAACGAATAACTAGAACGGCCTAGGGGAAAAGTGCGCATACCGTTGTAATCGGGCGAGTTTCTACTTTCAGATGCAGCAGAAATTTTGCGGATTGATCAATCCGTTCGCGAGATATGGCAGTTTGGAGATAAGAACCGCTTGAGAAACTCAAAATTTTCGCAGTTCTGATGCTCGAAGCGAATAACTAGAACGGCCTAGGGGAAAATAGCGCATACCATTGTAATCGGGCGAGTTTCTACTTTCAGAAGCAACAGAAATTTTGCGGATTGGTCAATCCGTTCGCGAGATATGGCAGTTTGGAGGTAAGAAACGCTTGAGGAACTCAAAATTTTCGCAGTTCTGATGCTCGAAATGAATAACTGGAACGGCCTAGTGGAAAACTACACATACCGTTGTAATCGGGCGAGTTTGTACTTTCAGATGCAACAGAAATTTTGCGGATTGGTCAATCCGTTCGCGAGATATGGCAGTTTGGAGGTAAGAAACGCTTGAGAAACTCAAAATTTTCGCAGTTCTGATGCACCAAACGAATAACTAGAACGGCCCATGGGAAAAGTGCGCATACCGTTGTAATCGGGCGAGTTTCTACTTTCAAATGCAACAGAAATTTTGCGGATTGGTCAATCCGTTCGCGAGATATGGCAGTTTGGAGGTAAGAAACGCTTGAGAAACTCAAAATTTTCGCAGTTCTGATGCTCGAAACGAATAACTGGAACGGCCTAGGGGAAAACTACACATACCGTTGTAATCGGGCGTGTTTCTACTTTCAGATGCAACAGAAATTTTGCGGACTGGTCAATCCGTTCGCGAGATATGGCAGTTTGAATGGAAGAAACGCTTGAGAAACTCAAAATTTTCGCCGTTCTGATGCTCGAAACGAATAACTAGAACGGCCTAGGGGAACACTACACCTACCGTTGTAATCGGGCGAGTTTCTACTTTCAGATGCAACAGAAATTTTGCGGATTGGTCAATCCGTTCGCGAGATATGGCAGTTTGAAAGGAAGAAACGCTTGAGAAACTCAAAATTTTCGCAGTTCTGATGCTCGAAACGTATAACTAGAACGGCCTAGGGGAAAAGAGCGCATACCATTGCAATCGGGCGAGTTTCTACTTTCAGAAGCAACAGAAATTTTCCGGATTGGTCAATCCGTTCGCGAGATATGGCAGTTTGGAGTTAAGAAACGCTTGAGAAACGCAAAATTTTCGCAGTTCTGATGCTCGAAATGAATAACTGGAACGGCCTAGTGGAAAACTACACATACCGTTGTAATCGGGCGAGTTTCTACTTTCAGATGCAACAGAAATTTTGCGGATTAGTCAATCCGTTCGCGAGATATGGCAGTTTGGAGGTAAGAAACGCTTGTGAACCTCAAAATTTTCGCAGTTCTGATGCTCGAAACGAATAACTAGAACGGCCTAGGGGAAGAGTGCACATACCGTTGTAATCGGGCGAGTTTCTACTTTCAGACGCAACAGAAATTTTGCGGATTGGTCAATCCGTTCGCGAGATATGGCCGTTTGGATGTAAGAAACGCTTTAGAAACTCAAAATTTTCGCAGTTCTGATGCACCAAACGAATAACTAGAACGGCCCAGGGGAAAAGTGCGCATACCGTTGTAATCGGGCGAGTTTCTACTTTCAAGTGCAACAGAAATTTTGCGGATTGGCCAATCCGTTCGCGAGATATGGCAGTTTGGAGGTAAGAAACGCTTGAGAAACTCAAAATTTTCGCAGTTCTGATGCTCGAAACGAATAACTGGAACGGCCTAGGGGAAAACTACACATACCGTTGTAATCGGGCGTGTTTCTACTTTCAGATGCAACAGAAATTTTGCGGACTGGTCAATCCGTTCGGGGGATGTGGCAGTTTGGAGGTAAGAAACGCTTGAGAAACTCAAAATTTTCGCAGTTCTGTTGCTCGAAACGAGTAACTAGAACGGCCTAGGGGAAAACTACACCTACCGTTGTAATCGAGCGAGTTTCTACTTTCAGATGCAACAGAAATTTTGCGGATTGGTCAAACCGTTCGCGAGATATGGCAGTTTGGAGGTAAGAAACGCTTGAGAAACTCAAAATTTTCGCAGTTCTGGTGCTCGACACGAATAACTAGAACGGCCTTGGGGAAAACTACACATACCGTTGTAATCGGGCGTGTTTTTATTTTCAGATGCAACAGAAATTTTGCGGATTGGTCAATCCGTTCGCGAGATGTGGCAGTTTGGAGATAAGAAACTCTTGAGAAACTCAAAATTTTCGCAGTTCTGATGCTCGAAACGAATAACTGGAACGGCCTAGGGGAACACTACACCTACCGTTGTAATCGGGCGAGTTTCTACTTTCAGATGCAACAGAAATTTTGCGGATTAGTCAATCCGTTCGCGAGATATGGCTGTTTGGAGGTAAGAAACGCTTGAGAAACTCAAAATTTGAGCAGTTCTGATGCTCGAAACGAATAAGTAGAACGGCCTAGGGGAAGAGTGCGCATACCGTTGTAATCGGGCGAGATTCTACTTTCAGACGCAACAGAAATTTTGCGGATTGATCAATCCGTTCGCGAGATATGGCAGTTTGGAGATAAGAAACGCTTGAGAAACTCAAAATTTTCGAAGTTCTGATGCTCGAAACGAGTAACTAGAACGGCCTAGGGGAAAACTACACCTACCGTTGTAATCGGGCGAGTTTCTACTTTCAGATGCAACAGAAATTTTGCGGATTGGTCAAACCGTTCGCGAGATATGGCAGTTTGGAGGTAAGAAACGCTTGAGAAACTCAAAATTTTCGCAGTTCTGGTGCTCGACACGAATAACTAGAACGGCCTAGGGGAAAACTACACATACCGTTGTAATCGGGCGTGTTTATACTTTCAGATGCAACAGAAATTTTGCGGATTGGTCAATCCGTTCGCGAGATGTGGCAGTTTGGAGATAAGAAACTCTTCAGAAACTCAAAATTTTCGCAGTTCTGATGCTCGAAACGAATAACTGGAACGGCCTAGGGGAACACTACACCTACCGTTGTAATCGGGCGAGTTTCTACTTTCAGATGCAACAGAAATTTTGCGGATTAGTCAATCCGTTCGCGAGATATGGCAGTTTGGAGGTAAGAAACGCTTGAGAAACTCAAAATTTGAGCAGTTCTGATGCTCGAAACGAATAAGTAGAACGGCCTAGGGGAAGAGTGCGCATACCGTTGTAATCGGGCGAGATTCTACTTTCAGACGCAACAGAAATTTTACGGATTGATCAATCCGTTCGCGAGATATGGCAGTTTGGAGATAAGAAACGCTTGAGAAACTCAAAATTTTCCCAGTTCTGATGCTCGAAACGAATAACTGGAACGGCCTAGGGGAAAACTACACATACCGTTGTAATCGGGCGAGTTTCTACTTTCAGATGCAACAGAAATTTTGCGGATTGGTCAATCCGTTCGCGAGATGTGGCAGTTTGGAGGTAAAAAACGCTTGAGAAACTCAAAATTTTCGCAGTTCTGATGCTCGAAACGAATAACTAGAACGGCCTAGGGGAAAAGTACGCACACCGATGTAATCGGGCGAGTTTCTACTTTCAGATGCAACAGAAATTTTGCGGATTGGTCGATCCGTTCGCGAGATATGGCAGTTTGGCAATAAGAAACGCTTGAGAAACTCAAAATTTTCGCAGTTCTGATGCTCGAAACGAATGACTAGAACGGCCTAGGGGAGAAGTACGCATACCGTTGTAATCGGGCGAGTTTCTACTTTCAGATGCAACAGAAATTATGCGGATTGGTCAATCCGTTCGCGAGATATGGCCGTTTGGTTGTAAGAAACGCTTGAGAAACTCAAAATTTGAGCAGTTCTGATGCTCGAAACGAATAAGTAGAACGGCCTAGGGGAAGAGTGCGCATACCGTTGTAATCGGGCGAGATTCTACTTTCAGACGCAACAGAAATTTTGCGGATTGATCAATCCGTTCGCGAGATGTGGCAGTTTGGAGGTAAAAAACGCTTGAGAAACTCAAAATTTTCGCAGTTCTGATGCTCGAAACGAATAACTAGAACGGCCTAGGGGAAAAGTACGCATACCGATGTAATCGGGCGAGTTTCTACTTTCAGATGCAACAGAAATTTTGCGGATTGGTCGATCCGTTCGCGAGATATGGCAGTTTGGCAATAAGAAACGCTTGAGAAACTCAAAATTTTCGCAGTTCTGATGCTCGAAACGAATGACTAGAACGGCCTAGGGGAGAAGTACGCATACCGTTGTAATCGGGCGAGTTTCTACTTACAGATGCAACAGAAATTATGCGGATTGGTCAATCCGTTCGCGAGATATGGCCGTTTGTTTGTAAGAAACGCTTGAGAAACTCAAAATTTGAGCAGTTCTGATGCTCGAAACGAATAAGTAGAACGGCCTAGGGGAAGAGTGCGCATACCGTTGTAATCGGGCGAGATTCTACTTTCAGACGCAACAGAAATTTTGCGGATTGATCAATCCGTTCGCGAGATGTGGCAGTTTGGAGGTAAAAAACGCTTGAGAAACTCAAAATTTTCGCAGTTCTGATGCTCGAAACGAATAACTAGAACGGCCTAGGGGAAAAGTACGCATACCGATGTAATCGGGCGAGTTTCTACTTTCAGATGCAACAGAAATTTTGCGGATTGGTCAATCCGTTCGCGAGATATGGCAGTTTGGAAGTAAGAAACGCTTGAGAAACTCAAAATTTTCGCAGTTCTGATGCTCGAAACGAATAACTGGAACGGCCTAGGGGAAAACTACACATACCGTTGTAATCGGGCGTGTTTCTACTTTCAGATGCAACAGAAATTTTGCGGACTGGTCAATCCGTTCGCGAGATATGGCAGTTTGAAAGGAAGAAACGCTTGAGAAACTCAAAATTTTCGCCGTTCTGATGCTCGAAACGAATAACTAGAACGGCCTAGGGGAACACTACACCTACCGTTGTAATCGGGCGAGTTTCTACTTTCAGATGCAACAGAAATTTTGCGGATTGGTCAATCCGTTCGCGAGATATGGCAGTTTGAAAGGAAGAAACGCTTGAGAAACTCAAAATTTTCGCAGTTCTGATGCTCGAAACGTATAACTAGAACGGCCTAGGGGAGAAGAGCGCATACCATTGCAATCGGGCGAGTTTCTACTTTCCGAAGCAACAGAAATTTTCCGGATTGGTCAATCCGTTCGCGAGATATGGCAGTTTGGAGTTAAGAAACGCTTGAGAAACGCAAAATTTTCGCAGTTCTGATGCTCGAAATGAATAACTGGAACGGCCTAGTGGAAAACTACACATACCGTTGTAATCGGGCGAGTTTCTACTTTCAGATGCAACAGAAATTTTGCGGATTGGTCAATCCGTTCGCGAGATATGGCAGTTTGGAGGTAAGAAACGCTTGTGAAACTCAAAATTTTCGCAGTTCTGATGCTCGAAACGAATAACTAGAACGGCCTAGGGGAAGAGTGCACATACCGTTGTAATCGGGCGAGTTTCTACTTTCAGACGCAACAGAAATTTTGCGGATTGGTCAATCCGTTCGCGAGATATGGCCGTTTGGATGTAAGAAACGCTTTAGAAACTCAAAATTTTCGCAGTTCTGATGCACCAAACGAATAACTAGAACGGCCCAGGGGAAAAGTGCGCATACCGTTGTAATCGGGCGAGTTTCTACTTTCAAGTGCAACAGAAATTTTGCGGATTGGCCAATCCGTTCGCGAGATATGGCAGTTTGGAGGTAAGAAACGCTTGAGAAACTCAAAATTTTCGCAGTTCTGATGCTCGAAACGAATAACTGGAACGGCCTAGGGGAAAACTACACATACCGTTGTAATCGGGCGTGTTTCTACTTTCAGATGCAACAGAAATTTTGCGGACTGGTCAATCCGTTCGGGGGATGTGGCAGTTTGGAGGTAAGAAACGCTTGAGAAACTCAAAATTTTCGCAGTTCTGTTGCTCGAAACGAGTAACTAGAACGGCCTAGGGGAAAACTACACCTACCGTTGTAATCGAGCGAGTTTCTACTTTCAGATGCAACAGAAATTTTGCGGATTGGTCAAACCGTTCGCGAGATATGGCAGTTTGGAGGTAAGAAACGCTTGAGAAACTCAAAATTTTCGCAGTTCTGGTGCTCGACACGAATAACTAGAACGGCCTTGGGGAAAACTACACATACCGTTGTAATCGGGCGTGTTTTTATTTTCAGATGCAACAGAAATTTTGCGGATTGGTCAATCCGTTCGCGAGATGTGGCAGTTTGGAGATAAGAAACTCTTGAGAAACTCAAAATTTTCGCAGTTCTGATGCTCGAAACGAATAACTGGAACGGCCTAGGGGAACACTACACCTACCGTTGTAATCGGGCGAGTTTCTACTTTCAGATGCAACAGAAATTTTGCGGATTAGTCAATCCGTTCGCGAGATATGGCTGTTTGGAGGTAAGAAACGCTTGAGAAACTCAAAATTTGAGCAGTTCTGATGCTCGAAACGAATAAGTAGAACGGCCTAGGGGAAGAGTGCGCATACCGTTGTAATCGGGCGAGATTCTACTTTCAGACGCAACAGAAATTTTGCGGATTGATCAATCCGTTCGCGAGATATGGCAGTTTGGAGATAAGAAACGCTTGAGAAACTCAAAATTTTCGAAGTTCTGATGCTCGAAACGAGTAACTAGAACGGCCTAGGGGAAAACTACACCTACCGTTGTAATCGGGCGAGTTTCTACTTTCAGATGCAACAGAAATTTTGCGGATTGGTCAAACCGTTCGCGAGATATGGCAGTTTGGAGGTAAGAAACGCTTGAGAAACTCAAAATTTTCGCAGTTCTGGTGCTCGACACGAATAACTAGAACGGCCTAGGGGAAAACTACACATACCGTTGTAATCGGGCGTGTTTTTACTTTCAGATGCAACAGAAATTTTGCGGATTGGTCAATCCGTTCGCGAGATGTGGCAGTTTGGAGATAAGAAACTCTTCAGAAACTCAAAATTTTCGCAGTTCTGATGCTCGAAACGAATAACTGGAACGGCCTAGGGGAACACTACACCTACCGTTGTAATCGGGCGAGTTTCTACTTTCAGATGCAACAGAAATTTTGCGGATTAGTCAATCCGTTCGCGAGATATGGCAGTTTGGAGGTAAGAAACGCTTGAGAAACTCAAAATTTGAGCAGTTCTGATGCTCGAAACGAATAAGTAGAACGGCCTAGGGGAAGAGTGCGCATACCGTTGTAATCGGGCGAGATTCTACTTTCAGACGCAACAGAAATTTTACGGATTGATCAATCCGTTCGCGAGATATGGCAGTTTGGAGATAAGAAACGCTTGAGAAACTCAAAATTTTCCCAGTTCTGATGCTCGAAACGAATAACTGGAACGGCCTAGGGGAAAACTACACATACCGTTGTAATCGGGCGAGTTTCTACTTTCAGATGCAACAGAAATTTTGCGGATTGGTCAATCCGTTCGCGAGATGTGGCAGTTTGGAGGTAAAAAACGCTTGAGAAACTCAAAATTTTCGCAGTTCTGATGCTCGAAACGAATAACTAGAACGGCCTAGGGGAAAAGTACGCACACCGATGTAATCGGGCGAGTTTCTACTTTCAGATGCAACAGAAATTTTGCGGATTGGTCGATCCGTTCGCGAGATATGGCAGTTTGGCAATAAGAAACGCTTGAGAAACTCAAAATTTTCGCAGTTCTGATGCTCGAAACGAATGACTAGAACGGCCTAGGGGAGAAGTACGCATACCGTTGTAATCGGGCGAGTTTCTACTTTCAGATGCAACAGAAATTATGCGGATTGGTCAATCCGTTCGCGAGATATGGCCGTTTGGTTGTAAGAAACGCTTGAGAAACTCAAAATTTGAGCAGTTCTGATGCTCGAAACGAATAAGTAGAACGGCCTAGGGGAAGAGTGCGCATACCGTTGTAATCGGGCGAGATTCTACTTTCAGACGCAACAGAAATTTTGCGGATTGATCAATCCGTTCGCGAGATGTGGCAGTTTGGAGGTAAAAAACGCTTGAGAAACTCAAAATTTTCGCAGTTCTGATGCTCGAAACGAATAACTAGAACGGCCTAGGGGAAAAGTACGCATACCGATGTAATCGGGCGAGTTTCTACTTTCAGATGCAACAGAAATTTTGCGGATTGGTCGATCCGTTCGCGAGATATGGCAGTTTGGCAATAAGAAACGCTTGAGAAACTCAAAATTTTCGCAGTTCTGATGCTCGAAACGAATGACTAGAACGGCCTAGGGGAGAAGTACGCATACCGTTGTAATCGGGCGAGTTTCTACTTTCAGATGCAACAGAAATTATGCGGATTGGTCAATCCGTTCGCGAGATATGGCCGTTTGGTTGTAAGAAACGCTTGAGAAACTCAAAATTTGAGCAGTTCTGATGCTCGAAACGAATAAGTAGAACGGCCTAGGGGAAGAGTGCGCATACCGTTGTAATCGGGCGAGATTCTACTTTCAGACGCAACAGAAATTTTGCGGATTGATAAATCCGTTCGCGAGATGTGGCAGTTTGGAGGTAAAAAACGCTTGAGAAACTCAAAATTTTCGCAGTTCTGATGCTCGAAACGAATAACTAGAACGGCCTAGGGGAAAAGTACGCATACCGATGTAATCGGGCGAGTTTCTACTTTCAGATGCAACAGAAATTTTGCGGATTGGTCGATCCGTTCGCGAGATATGGCAGTTTGGCAATAAAAAACGCTTGAGAAACTCAAAATTTTCGCAGTTCTGATGCTCGAAACGAATGACTAGAACGGCCTAGGGGAGAAGTACGCATACCGTTGTAATCGGGCGAGTTTCTACTTTCAGATGCAACAGAAATTATGCGGATTGGTCGATCCGTTCGCGAGATTTGGCAGTTTGGCAATAAGAAACGCTTGAGAAACTCAAAATTTCCGCAGTTCTTATGCTCGAAACGAATGACTAGAACGGCCTAGGGGAGAAGTACGCATACCGTTGTAATCGGGCGAGTTTCTACTTTCAGATGCAACAGAAATTATGCGGATTGGTCTATCCGTTCGCGAGATATGGCCGTTTGGTTGTAAGAAACGCTTGAGAAACTCAAAATTTTCGCAGTTCTGATGCTCGAAACGAATAACTAGAACGGCCTAGGGGAAAAGTGCGCATACCGTTGTAATCGGGCGAGTTTCTACTTTCAGAAGCAACAGAAATTTTGCGGATTGGTCAATCCGTTCGCGAGGTATGGCAGTTTGGAGGTAAGAAACGCTTGAGAAACTCAAAATTTTCGCAGTTCTGATGCTCGAAATGAATAACTGGAACGGCCTAGGGGAAAACTACACACACCGTTGTAATCGGGCGAGTTTCTACTTTCAGATGCAATAGAAATTTTGCGGATTGGTCAATCCGTTCGCGAGATATGGCAGTTTGGAGGTAAGAAACGCTTGAGAAACTCAAAATTTTCGCAGTTCTGATGCTCGAAACGAATAACTAGAACGGCCTAGGGGAAAACTACACCTACCGTTGTAATCGGGCGAGTTTCTGCTTTCAGATGCAACAGAAATTTTGCGGATTGGTCACACCGTTCGCGAGATATGGCAGTTTGGAGGTAAGAAACGCTTGAGAAACTCAAAATTTTCGCAGTTCTGGTGCTCGACACGAATAACTAGAACGGCCTAGGGGAAAAGTGCACATAACGTTGTAATCGGGCGAGTTTCTACTTTCAGAAGCAACAGAAATTTTGCGGATTGGTCAATCCGTTCGCGAGATATGGCAGTTTGGAGGTAAGAAACGCTTGAGAAACTCAAAATTTTTGCAGTTCTGATGCTCGAAACGAATAACTGGAACGGCCTAGGGGAAAACTACACATACCGGTGTAATCGAGCGTGTTTCTACTTTCAGTTGCAACAGAAATTTTGCGGATTGGTCAATCTGTTCGCGAGATATGGCCGTTTGGTTGTAAGAAACGCTTGAGAAACTCCAAATTTTCGCAGTTCTGATGCTCGAAACGAATAACTAGAACGGCCTAGGGGAACACTACACCTACCGTTGTAATCGGGCGAGTTTCTACTTTCAGATGCAACAGAAATTTTGCGGATTGGTCAAACCGTTCGCGAGATATGGCAGTTTGGACGTAAGAAACGCTTGAGAAACTCAAAATTTTCGCAGTTCTGGTGCTCGACACGAATAACTAGAACGGCCTAGGGGAAAAGTGCGCATACCGTTGTAATCGGGCGAGTTTCTAGTTTCAGAAGCAACAGAAATTTTGCGGATTGGTCAATCCGTTCGCGAGATATGGCAGTTTTGAGGTAAGAAACGCTTGAGAAACTCAAAATTTTCGCAGTTCTGATGCTCGAAACGAATAACTAGAACGACCTAGGGGAAAACTACACCTACCGTTGTAATCGGGCGAGTTTCTACTTTCCGATGCAACAGAAATTTTGCGGATTGGTCAAACCGTTCGCGAGATATGGCAGTTTGGACGTAAGAAACGCTTGAGAAACTCAAAATTTTCGCAGTTCTGGTGCTCGACACGAATAACTAGAACGGCCTAGGGGAAAAGTGCGCATACCGTTGTAATCGGGCGAGTTTCTACTTTCAGATGCAACAGAAATTTTGCGGATTGGTCAATCCGTTCGCGAGATATGGCAGTTTGGAGGTAAGAAACGCTTGAGAAAATCAAAATTTTCGCAGTTCTGATGCTCGAAATGAATAACTGGATCGGCCTAGGGGAAAACTACACCTACCGTTGTAATCGGGCGAGTTTCTACTATCAGATGCAACAGAAATTTTGCGGATTGGTCAATCCGTTCGCGAGATATGGCAGTTTGGAGGTAAGAAACGCTTGAGAAACTCAAAATTTTCGCAGTTCTGATGCTCGAAACGAATAACTAGAACGACCTAGGGGAAAAGTGCGCATACCGTTGTAATCGGGCGAGTTTCTACTTTCAGAAGCAACAGAAATTTTGCGGATTGGTCAATCCGTTCGCGTGATATGGCAGTTTGGAGGTAAGAAACGCTTGAGAAACTCAAAATTTTCGCTGTTCTGATGCTCGAAATAAATAACTGGATCGGCCTAGGGGAAAACTACACATACAGCTGTAATCGGGCGAGTTTCTACTTTCAGATGCAACAGAAATTTTGCGGATTGGTCAAACCGTTCGCGAGATATGGTACTTTGGAAGTAAGAGACGCTTGAGAAACTCAAAATTTTCGCAGTTCTGATGCTCGAAATGAATAACTGGATCGGCCTAGGGGAAAACTACACCTACCGTTGTAATCGGGCGAGTTTCTACTTTCAGATGCAACAGAAATTTTGCGGATTGGTCAATCCGTTCGCGAGATATGGCAGTTTGGAGATAAGAAACGGTTGAGAAACTCAAAATTTTCGCAGTTCTGATGCTCGAAACGAATAACTAGAACGGCCTAGGGGAAAAGAGCGCATACCGTTGTAATCGGGCGAGTTTCTAGTTTCAGAAGCAACAGAAATTTTGCGGATTGGTCAATCCGTTCGCGAGATATGGCAGTTTTGAGGTAAGAAACGCTTGAGAAACTCAAAATTTTCGCAGTTCTGATGCTCGAAACGAATAACTAGAACGACCTAGGGGAAAACTACACCTACCGTTGTAATCGGGCGAGTTTCTACTTTCCGATGCAACAGAAATTTTGCGGATTGGTCAAACCGTTCGCGAGATATGGCAGTTTGGATGTAAGAAACGCTTGAGAAACTCAAAATTTTCGCAGTTCTGGTGCTCGACACGAATAACTAGAACGGCCTAGGGGAAAAGTGCGCATACCGTTGTAATCGGGCGAGTTTCTACTTTCAGATGCAACAGAAATTTTGCGGATTGGTCAATCCGTTCGCGAGATATGGCAGTTTGGAGGTAAGAAACGCTTGAGAAAATCAAAATTTTCGCAGTTCTGATGCTCGAAATGAATAACTGGATCGGCCTAGGGGAAAACTACACCTACCGTTGTAATCGGGCGAGTTTCTACTATCAGATGCAACAGAAATTTTGCGGATTGGTCAATCCGTTCGCGAGATATGGCAGTTTGGAGGTAAGAAACGCTTGAGAAACTCAAAATTTTCGCAGTTCTGATGCTCGAAACGAATAACTAGAACGACCTAGGGGAAAAGTGCGCATACCGTTGTAATCGGGCGAGTTTCTACTTTCAGAAGCAACAGAAATTTTGCGGATTGGTCAATCCGTTCGCGTGATATGGCAGTTTGGAGGTAAGAAACGCTTGAGAAACTCAAAATTTTCGCTGTTCTGATGCTCGAAATAAATAACTGGATCGGCCTAGGGGAAAACTACACATACAGCTGTAATCGGGCGAGTTTCTACTTTCAGATGCAACAGAAATTTTGCGGATTGGTCAAACCGTTCGCGAGATATGGTACTTTGGAAGTAAGAGACGCTTGAGAAACTCAAAATTTTCGCAGTTCTGATGCTCGAAATGAATAACTGGATCGGCCTAGGGGAAAACTACACCTACCGTTGTAATCGGGCGAGTTTCTACTTTCAGATGCAACAGAAATTTTGCGGATTGGTCAATCCGTTCGCGAGATATGGCAGTTTGGAGATAAGAAACGGTTGAGAAACTCAAAATTTTCGCAGTTCTGATGCTCGAAACGAATAACTAGAACGGCCTAGGGGAAAAGAGCGCATACCGTTGTAATCGGGCGAGTTTCTAGTTTCAGAAGCAACAGAAATTTTGCGGATTGGTCAATCCGTTCGCGAGATATGGCAGTTTTGAGGTAAGAAACGCTTGAGAAACTCAAAATTTTCGCAGTTCTGATGCTCGAAACGAATGACTAGAACGGCCTAGGGGAGAAGTACGCATACCGTTGTAATCGGGCGAGTTTCTACTTTCAGATGCAACAGAAATTATGCGGATTGGTCGATCCGTTCGCGAGATTTGGCAGTTTGGCAATAAGAAACGCTTGAGAAACTCAAAATTTCCGCAGTTCTTATGCTCGAAACGAATGACTAGAACGGCCTAGGGGAGAAGTACGCATACCGTTGTAATCAGGCGAGTTTCTACTTTCAGATGCAACAGAAATTATGCGGATTGGTCTATCCGTTCGCGAGATATGGCCGTTTGGTTGTAAGAAACGCTTGAGAAACTCAAAATTTTCGCAGTTCTGGTGCTCGACACGAATAACTAGAACGGCCTAGGGGAAAAGTGCGCATTCCGTTGTAATCGGGCGAGTTTCTACTTTCAGATGCAACAGAAATTTTGCGGATTGGTCAATCCGTTCGCGAGATATGGCAGTTTGGAGGTAAGAAACGCTTGAGAAAATGAAAATTTTCGCAGTTCTGATGCTCGAAATGAATAACTGGATCGGCCTAGGGGAAAACTACACCTACCGTTGTAATCGGGCGAGTTTCTACTATCAGATGCAACAGAAATTTTGCGGATTGGTCAATCCGTTCGCGAGATATGGCAGTTTGGAGGTAAGAAACGCTTGAGAAACTCAAAATTTTCGCAGTTCTGATGCTCGAAACGAATAACTAGAACGACCTAGGGGAAAACTACACCTACCGTTGTAATCGGGCGAGTTTCTACTTTCAGATGCAACAGAAATTTTGCGGATTGGTCAATCCGTTCGCGAGATATGGCAGTTTGGAGATAAGAAACGGTTGAGAAACTCAAAATTTTCGCAGTTCTGATGCTCGAAACGAATAACTAGAACGGCCTAGGGGAAAAGAGCGCATACCATTGTAATCGGGCGAGTTTCTACTTTCAGAAGCAACAGAAATTTTGCGGATTGGTCAATCCGTTCGCGAGATATGGCAGTTTGGATGTAAGAAACGCTTGAGAAACTCAAAATTTTCGCAGTTGTGATGCTCGAAATGAATAACTGGAACGGCCTAGGGGAAAACTACACATACCGTTGTAATCGGGCGAGTTTCTACTATCAGATGCAACAGAAATTTTGCGGATTGGTCAATCCGTTCGCGAGTTATGGCAGTTTGGACGTAAGAAACGCTTGAGAAACTCAAAATTTTCGCAGTTCTGATGCTGGAAATGAATAACTGGAACGGCCTAGGGGAAAACTACACACACCGTTGTAATCGGGCGAGTTTCTACTTCCAGATGCAACAGAAATTTTGCGGATTGGTCAAACCGTTCGCGAGATATGGCAGTTTGGACGTAAGGAACGCTTGAGAAACTCTAAAAATTTTCGCAGTTCTGGTGCTCGACACGAATAACTAGAACGGCCTAGGGGAAAAGTGCGCATACCGCTGTAATCGGGCGAGTTTCTACTTTCAGAAGCAACAGAAATTTTGCGGATTGGTCAATCCGTTCGCGAGATATGGCAGTTTGGAAGTAAGAAACGCTTGAGAAACTCAAAATTTTCGCAGTTCTGATGCTCGAAATGAATAACTGGAACGGCCTAGGGGAAAACTACACATACCGTTGTAATCGGGCGAGTTTCTGCTTTCAGAAGCAACAGAAATTTTGCGGATTGGTCAATCCGTTCGCGAGATATGGCAGTTTGGAGGTAAGAAACGCTTGAGAAACTCAAAATTTTCGCAGTTCTGATGCTCGAAACGAATAACTAGAATGACCTAGGGGAAAACTACACCTACCGTTGTAATCGGGCAAGTTTCTACTTCCAGATGCAACAGAAATTTTGCGGATTGGTCAAACCGTTCGCGAGATATGGCAGTTTGGACGTAAGAAACGCTTGAGAAACTCAAAATTTTCGCAGTTCTGGTGCTCGACACGAATAACTAGAACGGCCTAGGGGAAAAGTGCGCATACCGTTGTAATCGGGCGAGTTTCTACTTTCAGAAGCAACAGAAATTTTGCGGATTGGTAAATCCGTTCGCGAGATATGGCAGTTTGGAGGTAAGAAACGCTTGAGAAACTCAAAATTTTCGCTGTTCTGATGCTCAAAATGAATAACTCGATCGGCCTAGGGGAAAACTACACATACCGTTGTAATCGGGCGAGTTTCTACTTTCAGATGCAACAGAAATTTTGCGGATTGGTCAAACCGTTCGCGAGATATGGTAGTTTGGAAGTAAGAAACGCTTGAGAAACTCAAAATTTTCGCAGTTCTGATGCTCGAAATGAATAACTGGATCGGCCTAGGGGAAAACTACACCTACCGTTGTAATCGGGCGAGTTTCTACTTTCAGATGCAACAGAAATTTTGCGGATTGGTCAATCCGTTCGCGAGATATGGCAGTTTGGAGATAAGAAACGCTTGAGAAACTCAAAATTTTCGCAGTTCTGATGCTCGAAACGAATAACTAGAACGGCCTAGGGGAAAAGAGCGCAAACCATTGTAATCGGGCGAGTTTCTACTTTCAGAAGCAACAGAAATTTTGCGGATTGGTCAATCCGTTCGCGAGATATGGCAGTTTGGAGGTAAGAAACGCTTGAGAAACTCAAAATTTTCGCAGTTCTGATGCTCGAAATGAATAACTGGAACGGCCTAGGGGAAAACTACACATACCGTTGTAATCGGGCGAGTTTCTGCTTTCAGAAGCAACAGAAATTTTGCGGATTGGTCAATCCGTTCGCGAGATATGGCAGTTTGGAGGTAAGAAACGCTTGAGAAACTCAAAATTTTCGCAGTTCTGATGCTCGAAACGAATAACTAGAATGACCTAGGGGAAAACTACACCTACCGTTGTAATCGGGCAAGTTTCTACTTCCAGATGCAACAGAAATTTTGCGGATTGGTCAAACCGTTCGCGAGATATGGCAGTTTGGACGTAAGAAACGCTTGAGAAACTCAAAATTTTCGCAGTTCTGGTGCTCGACACGAATAACTAGAACGGCCTAGGGGAAAAGTGCGCATACCGTTGTAATCGGGCGAGTTTCTACTTTCAGAAGCAACAGAAATTTTGCGGATTGGTCAATCCGTTCGCGAGATATGGCAGTTTGGAGGTAAGAAACGCTTGAGAAACTCAAAATTTTCGCAGTTCTGATGCTCGAAATGAATAACTAGAACGACCTAGGGGAAAAGTGCGCATACCGTTGTAATCGGGCGAGTTTCTACTTTCAGAAGCAACAGAAATTTTGCGGATTGGTCAATCCGTTCGCGAGATATGGCAGTTTGGAGGTAAGAAACGCTTGAGAAACTCAAAATTTTCGCAGTTCTTATGCTCCAAATGAATAACTGGATCGGCCTAGGGGAAAACTACACATACAGCTGTAATCGGGCGAGTTTCTACTTTCAGATGCAACAGAAATTTTTCGGATTGGTCAAACCGTTCGCGAGATATGGTACTTTGGAAGTAAGAGACGCTTGAGAAACTCAAAATTTTCGCAGTTCTGATGCTCGAAATGAATAACTGGATCGGCCTAGGGGAAAACTACACCTACCGTTGTGATCGGGCGAGTTTCTACTTTCAGATGCAACAGAAATTTTGCGGATTGGTCAAACCGTTCGCGAGATATGGCAGTTTGGACGTAAGAAACGCTTGAGAAACTCAAAATTTTCGCAGTTCTGATGCTCGAAATGAATAACTAGAACGACCTAGGGGAAAACTACACCTACCGTTGTAATCGGGCGAGTTTCTACTTTCAGATGCAACAGAAATTTTGCGGATTGGTCAATCCGTTCGCGAGATATGGCAGTTTGGAGGTAAGAAACGCTTGAGAAACTCAAAATTTTCGCAGTTCTGATGCTCGAAATGAATAACTAGAACGACCTAGGGGAAAAGTGCGCATACCGTTGTAATCGGGCGAGTTTCTACTTTCAGAAGCAACAGAAATTTTGCGGATTGGTCAATCCGTTCGCGAGATATGGCAGTTTGGAGGTAAGAAACGCTTGAGAAACTCAAAATTTTCGCAGTTCTTATGCTCCAAATGAATAACTGGATCGGCCTAGGGGAAAACTACACATACAGCTGTAATCGGGCGAGTTTCTACTTTCAGATGCAACAGCAATTTTGCGGATTGGTCAAACCGTTCGCGAGATATGGTACTTTGGAAGTAAGAGACGCTTGAGAAACTCAAAATTTTCGCAGTTCTGATGCTCGAAATGAATAACTGGATCGGCCTAGGGGAAAACTACACCTACCGTTGTGATCGGGCGAGTTTCTACTTTCAGATGCAACAGAAATTTTGCGGATTGGTCAAACCGTTCGCGAGATATGGCAGTTTGGACGTAAGAAACGCTTGAGAAACTCAAAATTTTCGCAGTTCTGATGCTCGAAATGAATAACTAGAACGACCTAGGGGAAAACTACACCTACCGTTGTAATCGGGCGAGTTTCTACTTTCAGATGCAACAGAAATTTTGCGGATTGGTCAATCCGTTCGCGAGATATGGCAGTTTGGAGGTAAGAAACGCTTGAGAAACTCAAAATTTTCGCAGTTCTGATGCTCGAAATGAATAACTGGAACGGCCTAGGGGAAAACTACACATACCGTTGTAATCGGGCCAGTTTCTACTTTCAGATGCAACAGAAATTTTGCGGATTGGTCAATCCGTTCGCGAGATATGGCAGTTTGGAGGTAAGAAACGCTTGAGAAACTCAAAATTTTCGCAGTTCTGATGCTCGAAACGAATAACTAGAACGACCTAGGGGAAAACTACACCTACCGTTGTAATCGGTGGAGTTTCTACTTCCAGATGCAACAGAAATTTTGCGGATTGGTCAAACCGTTCGCGAGATATGGCAGTTTGGACGTAAGAAACGCTTGAGAAACTCAAAATTTGCGCAGTTCTGATGCTCGAAATGAATAACTAGAACGACCTAGGGGAAAAGTGCGCATACCGTTGTAATCGGGCGAGTTTCTACTTTCAGAAGCAACAGAAATTTTGCGGATTGGTCAATCCGTTCGCGACATATGGCAGTTTGGAGGTAAGAAACGCTTGAGAAGCTCAAAATTTTCGCAGTTCTGATGCTCCAAATGAATAACTGGATCGGCCTAGGGGAAAACTACACATACAGCTGTAATCGGGCGAGTTTCTACTTTCAGATGCAACAGAAATTTTGCGGAATGGTCAAACCGTTCGCGAGATATGGTACTTTGGAAGTAAGAGACGCTTGAGAAACTCAAAATTTTCGCAGTTCTGATGCTCGAAATGAATAACTGGATCGGCCTAGGGGAAAACTACACCTACCGTTGTAATCGGGCGAGTTTCTACTTTCAGATGCAACAGAAATTTTGCGGATTGGTCAATCCGTTCGCGAGATATGGCAGTTTGGACATAAGAAGCGGTTGAGAAACTCAAAATTTTCGCAGTTCTGATGCTCGAAACGAATAACTAGAACGGCCTAGGGGAAAAGAGCGCATACCATTGTAATCGGGCGAGTTTCTACTTTCAGAAGCAACAGAAATTTTGCGGATTGGTCAATCCGTTCGCGAGATATGGCAGTTTGGAGGTAAGAAACGCTTGAGAAACTCAAAATTTTCGCAGTTCTGATGCTCGAAATGAATAACTGGAACGGCCTAGGGGAAAACTACACATACCGTTGTAATCGGGCGAGCTTCTACTATCAGATGCAACAGAAATTTTGCGGATTGGTCAATCCGTTCGCGAGATATGGCAGTTTGGACGTAAGAAACGCTTGAGAAACTCAAAATTTTCGCTGTTCTGGTGCTCGACACGAATAACTAGAACGGCCTAGGGGAAAAGTGCGCATACCGTTGTAATCGGGCGAGTTTCTACTTTCAGAAGCAACAGAAATTTTGCGGATTGGTCAATCCGTTCGCGAGATATGGCAGTTTGGAAGTAAGAAACGCTTGAGAAACTCAAAATTTTCGCAGTTCTGATGCTGGAAATGAATAACTGGAACGGCCTAGGGGAAAACTACACACACCGTTGTAATCGTGCGAGTTTCTACTTTCAGAAGCAACAGAAATTTTGCGGATTGGTCAATCCGTTCGCGAGATATGGCAGTTTGGAGGTAAGAAACGCTTGAGAAACTCAAAATTTTCGCAGTTCTGATGCTCGAAATGAATAACTGGAACGGCCTAGGGGAAGACTACACAGACCGTTGTAAGCGGGCGAGTTTCTACTTTCAGATGCAACAGAAATCTTGCGGATTGGTCAAACCGTTCGCGAGATATGGCAGTTTGGACGTAAGAAACGCTTGAGAAACTCAAAATTTTCGCTGTTCTGGTGCTCGACACGAATAACTAGAACGGCCTAGGGGAAAAGTGCGCATACCGTTGTAATCGGGCGAGCTTCTACTTTCAGAAGCAACAGAAATTTTGCGGATTGGTCAATCCGTTCGCGAGATATGGCAGTTTGGAGGTAAGAAACGCTTGAGAAACTCAAAATTTTCGCAGTTCTGATGCTGGAAATGAATAACTGGAACGGCCTAGGGGAAAACTACACACACCGTTGTAATCGGGCGAGTTTATACATTCAGATGCAACAGAAATTTTGCGGATTGGTCAATCCGTTCGCGAGATGTGGCAGTTTGGAGGTAAGAAACGCTTGAGAAACTCAAAATTTTCGCAGTTCTGATGCTCGAAACGAATAACTAGAACGGCCTAGGGAAAAGTGCGCATACCGTTGTAATCGGGCTAGTTTCTACTTTCAGAAGCAACAGAAATTTTGCGGATTGGTCTATCCGTTCGCGAGATATGGCAGTTTGGAGGTAAGAAACGCTTGAGAAACTCAAAATTTTCGCAGTTCTGATGCTCGAAATGAATAACTGGATCGGCCTAGGGGAAAACTACACATACCGTTGTAATCGGGCGAGTTTCTACTTTCAGATGCAACAGAAATTTTGCGGATTGGTCAAACCGTTCGCGAGATATGGTAGTTTGGAAGTAAGAAACGCTTGAGAAACTCAAAATTTTCGCAGTTCTGATGCTCGAAATGAATAACTGGATCGGCCTAGGGGAAAACTACACCTACCGTTGTAATCGGGCGAGTTTCTACTTTCAGATGCAACAGAAATCTTGCGGATTGGTCAAACCGTTCGCGAGATATGGCAGTTTGGACGTAAGAAACGCTTGAGAAACTCAAAATTTTCGCTGTTCTGGTGCTCGACACGAATAACTAGAACGGCCTAGGGGAAAAGTGCGCATACCGTTGTAATCGGGCGAGCTTCTACTTTCAGAAGCAACAGAAATTTTGCGGATTGGTCAATCCGTTCGCGAGATATGGCAGTTTGGAGGTAAGAAACGCTTGAGAAACTCAAAATTTTCGCAGTTCTGATGCTGGAAATGAATAACTGGAACGGCCTAGGGGAAAACTACACACACCGTTGTAATCGGGCGAGTTTATACATTCAGATGCAACAGAAATTTTGCGGATTGGTCAATCCGTTCGCGAGATGTGGCAGTTTGGAGGTAAGAAACGCTTGAGAAACTCAAAATTTTCGCAGTTCTGATGCTCGAAACGAATAACTAGAACGGCCTAGGGGAAAAGTGCGCATACCGTTGTAATCGGGCTAGTTTCTACTTTCAGAAGCAACAGAAATTTTGCGGATTGGTCTATCCGTTCGCGAGATATGGCAGTTTGGAGGTAAGAAACGCTTGAGAAACTCAAAATTTTCGCAGTTCTGAAGCTCGAAATGAATAACTGGATCGGCCTAGGGGAAAACTACACATACCGTTGTAATCGGGCGAGTTTCTACTTTCAGATGCAACAGAAATTTTGCGGATTGGTCAAACCGTTCGCGAGATATGGTAGTTTGGAAGTAAGAAACGCTTGAGAAACTCAAAATTTTCGCAGTTCTGATGCTCGAAATGAATAACTGGATCGGCCTAGGGGAAAACTACACCTACCGTTGTAATCGGGCGAGTTTCTACTTTCAGATGCAACAGAAATTTTGCGGATTGGTCAATCCGTTCGCGAGATATGGCAGTTTGGAGATAAGAAACGCTTGAGAAACTCAAAATTTTCGCAGTTCTGATGCTCGAAACGAATAACTAGAACGGCCTAGGGGAAAAGAGCGCAAACCATTGTAATCGGGCGAGTTTCTACTTTCAGAAGCAACAGAAATTTTGCGGATTGGTCAATCCGTTCGCGAGATATGGCAGTTTGGAGGTAAGAAACGCTTGAGAAACTCAAAATTTTCGCAGTTCTGATGCTCGAAATGAATAACTGGATCGGCCTAGGGAAAACTACACATACCGTTGTAATCGGGCGAGTTTCTACTTTCAGATGCAACAGAAATTTTGCGGATTGGTCAAACCGTTCGCGAGATATGGTAGTTTGGAAGTAAGAAACGCTTGAGAAACTCAAAATTTTCGCAGTTCTGATGCTCGAAATGAATAACTGGATCGGCCTAGGGGAAAACTACACCTACCGTTGTAATCGGGCGAGCTTCTACTTTCAGATGCAACAGAAATTTTGCGGATTGGTCAATCCGTTCGCGAGGTATGGCAGTTTGGAGATAAGAAACGCTTGAGAAACTCAAAATTTTCGCAGTTCTGATGCTCGAAACGAATAACTAGAACGACCTAGGGGAAAAGTGCGCATACCGTTGTAATCGGGCGAGTTTCTACTTTCAGAAGCAACAGAAATTTTGCGGATTGGTCAATCCGTTCGCGAGATATGGCAGTTTGGAGGTAAGAAACGCTTGAGAAACTCAAAATTTTCGCAGTTCTTATGCTCCAAATGAATAACTGGATCGGCCTAGGGGAAAACTACACATACAGCTGTAATCGGGCGAGTTTCTACTTTCAGATGCAACAGAAATTTTTCGGATTGGTCAAACCGTTCGCGAGATATGGTACTTTGGAAGTAAGTGACGCTTGAGAAACTCAAAATTTTCGCAGTTCTGATGCTCGAAATGAATAACTGGATCGGCCTAGGGGAAAACTACACCTACCGTTGTGATCGGGCGAGTTTCTACTTTCAGATGCAACAGAAATTTTGCGGATTGGTCAAACCGTTCGCGAGATATGGCAGTTTGGACGTAAGAAACGCTTGAGAAACTCAAAATTTTCGCAGTTCTGATGCTCGAAATGAATAACTAGAACGACCTAGGGGAAAACTACACCTACCGTTGTAATCGGGCGAGTTTCTACTTTCAGATGCAACAGAAATTTTGCGGATTGGTCAATCCGTTCGCGAGATATGGCAGTTTGGAAGTAAGAAACGCTTGAGAAACTCAAAATTTTCGCAGTTCTGATGCTCGAAATGAATAACTAGAACGACCTAGGGGAAAAGTGCGCATACCGTTGTAATCGGGCGAGTTTCTACTTTCAGAAGCAACAGAAATTTTGCGGATTGGTCAATCCGTTCGCGAGATATGGCAGTTTGGAGGTAAGAAACGCTTGAGAAACTCAAAATTTTCGCAGTTCTTATGCTCCAAATGAATAACTGGATCGGCCTAGGGGAAAACTACACATACAGCTGTAATCGGGCGAGTTTCTACTTTCAGATGCAACAGAAATTTTGCGGATTGGTCAAACCGTTCGCGAGATATGGTACTTTGGAAGTAAGAGACGCTTGAGAAACTCAAAATTTTCGCAGTTCTGATGCTCGAAATGAATAACTGGATCGGCCTAGGGGAAAACTACACCTACCGTTGTGATCGGTGGAGTTTCTACTTCCAGATGCAACAGAAATTTTGCGGATTGGTCAAACCGTTCGCGAGATATGGCAGTTTGGACGTAAGAAACGCTTGAGAAACTCAAAATTTGCGCAGTTCTGATGCTCGAAATGAATAACTGGAACGACCTAGGGGAAAAGTGCGCATACCGTTGTAATCGGGCGAGTTTCTACTTTCAGAAGCAACAGAAATTTTGCGGATTGGTCAATCCGTTCGCGACATATGGCAGTTTGGAGGTAAGAAACGCTTGAGAAGCTCAAAATTTTCGCAGTTCTGATGCTCCAAATGAATAACTGGATCGGCCTAGGGGAAAACTACACATACAGCTGTAATCGGGCGAGTTTCTACTTTCAGATGCAACAGAAATTTTGCGGAATGGTCAAACCGTTCGCGAGATATGGTACTTTGGAAGTAAGAGACGCTTGAGAAACTCAAAATTTTCGCAGTTCTGATGCTCGAAATGAATAACTGGATCGGCCTAGGGGAAAACTACACCTACCGTTGTAATCGGGCGAGTTTCTACTTTCAGATGCAACAGAAATTTTGCGGATTGGTCAATCCGTTCGCGAGATATGGCAGTTTGGACATAAGAAGCGGTTGAGAAACTCAAAATTTTCGCAGTTCTGATGCTCGAAACGAATAACTAGAACGGCCTAGGGGAAAAGAGCGCATACCATTGTAATCGGGCGAGTTTCTACTTTCAGAAGCAACAGAAATTTTGCGGATTGGTCAATCCGTTCGCGAGATATGGCAGTTTGGAGGTAAGAAACGCTTGAGAAACTCAAAATTTTCGCAGTTCTGATGCTCGAAACGAATAACTAGAACGGCCTAGGGGAAAAGTGCGCATACCGTTGTAATCGGGCTAGTTTCTACTTTCAGAAGCAACAGAAATTTTGCGGATTGGTCTATCCGTTCGCGAGATATGGCAGTTTGGAGGTAAGAAACGCTTGAGAAACTCAAAATTTTCGCAGTTCTGATGCTCGAAATGAATAACTGGATCGGCCTAGGGGAAAACTACACATACCGTTGTAATCGGGCGAGTTTCTACTTTCAGATGCAACAGAAATTTTGCGGATTGGTCAAACCGTTCGCGAGATATGGTAGTTTGGAAGTAAGAAACGCTTGAGAAACTCAAAATTTTCGCAGTTCTGATGCTCGAAATGAATAACTGGATCGGCCTAGGGGAAAACTACACCTACCGTTGTAATCGGGCGAGTTTCTACTTTCAGATGCAACAGAAATTTTGCGGATTGGTCAATCCGTTCGCGAGATATGGCAGTTTGGAGATAAGAAACGCTTGAGAAACTCAAATTTTCGCAGTTCTGATGCTCGAAACGAATAACTAGAACGGCCTAGGGAAAAGAGCGCAAACCATTGTAATCGGGCGAGTTTCTACTTTCAGAAGCAACAGAAATTTTGCGGATTGGTCAATCCGTTCGCGAGATATGGCAGTTTGGAGGTAAGAAACGCTTGAGAAACTCAAAATTTTCGCAGTTCTGATGCTCGAAATGAATAACTGGATCGGCCTAGGGGAAAACTACACATACCGTTGTAATCGGGCGAGTTTCTACTTTCAGATGCAACAGAAATTTTGCGGATTGGTCAAACCGTTCGCGAGATATGGTAGTTTGGAAGTAAGAAACGCTTGAGAAACTCAAAATTTTCGCAGTTCTGATGCTCGAAATGAATAACTGGATCGGCCTAGGGGAAAACTACACCTACCGTTGTAATCGGGCGAGCTTCTACTTTCAGATGCAACAGAAATTTTGCGGATTGGTCAATCCGTTCGCGAGGTATGGCAGTTTGGAGATAAGAAACGCTTGAGAAACTCAAAATTTTCGCAGTTCTGATGCTCGAAACGAATAACTAGAACGGCCTAGGGGAAAAGAGCGCAAACCATTGTAATCGGGCGAGTTTCTACTTTCAGATGCAACAGAAATTTTGCGGATTGGTCAATCCGTTCGCGAGACATGGCAGTTTGGAGGTAAGAAACGCTTGAGAAACTCAAAATTTTCGCAGTTCTGATGCTCGAAACGAATAACTAGAACGACCTAGGGGAAAACTACACCTACCGTTGTAATCGGGCGAGTTTCTACTTTCAGATGCAACAGAAATTTTGCGGATTGGTCAAACCGTTCGCGAGATATGGCAGTTTGGACGTAAGAAACGCTTGAGAAACTCAAAATTTTCGCAGTTCTGGTGCTCGACACGAATAACTAGAACGGCCTAGGGGAAAAGTGCGCATACCGTTGTAATCGGGCGAGTTTCTACTTTCAGAAGCAACAGAAATTTTGCGGATTGGTCAATCCGTTCGCGAGATATGGCAGTTTGGAGGTAAGAAACGCTTGAGAAACTCAAAATTTTCGCAGTTCTGATGCTGGAAATGAATAACTGGAACGGCCTAGGGGAAAACTACACACACCGTTGTAATCGTGCGAGTTTCTACTTTCGGATGCAACAGAAATTTTGCGGATTGGTCAATCCGTTCGCGAGATATGGCAGTTTGGAGGTAAGAAACGCTTGAGAAACTCAAAATTTTCGCAGTTCTGATGCTCGAAACGAGTAACTAGAACGGCCCAGGGGAAAAGTGCGCATACCGTTGCAATCGGGCGAGTCTCTACTTTCAGATGCAACAGAAATTTTGCGGATTGATCAATCCGTTCGCGAGATATGGCAGTTCGGAGATAAGAAACGCTTGAGAAACTCAAAATTTTCGCAGTTCTGATGCTCGAAACGAGTAACTAGAACGGCCTAGGGGAAAAGTACGCATACCGTTGTAATCGGGCGAGTTTCTACTTTCAGATGCAACAGAAATTTTGCGGATTGTTCATTCCGTTCGCGACATATGGCAGTTTGGATGTAAGAAACGCTTGAGAAACTCAAAATTTTTCGCAGTTCTGATGCTCGGAACGAATAACTAGAACGGCCTAGGGGAAAAGTGCGCATAGCGTTGTAATCGGGCGAGTTTCTACTTTCAGACGCAACAGAAATATTGCGGATTGATCAATCCGTTCGCGAGATATGGCAGTTTGGAAATAAGAAACGCTTGAGAAGCTCAAAATTTTCGCAGTTCTGATGCTCGAAACGAATAACTGGAACGGCCTAGGGAAAACTACACATACCGTTGTAATCGGGCGAGTTTCTACTTTCAGATGCAACAGAAATTTTGCGGATTGATCAATCCGTTCGCGAGATATGGCAGTTTGGAGATAAGAAACGCTTTAGAAACTCACAATTTTCGCAGTTCTGATGCTCGAAACGAATAACTAGAACGGCCTAGGGGAAAAGTGCGCATACCGTTGTAATCGGGCGAGTTTCTACTTTCAGATGCAAGAGAAATTTTGCGGATTGGTCAATCCGTTCGCGAGATATGGCCGTTTGGATGTAAGAAACTCTTTAGAAACTCAAAATTTTCGCAGTTCTGATGCTCGAAATGAATAACTGGATCGGCCTAGGGGAAAACTACACATACCGTTGTAATCGGGCGAGTTTCTACTTTCAGATGCACAGAAATTTTGCGGATTGATCAATCCGTTCGCGAGATATGGCAGTTCGGAGATAAGAAACTCTTGAGAAACTCAAAATTTTCGCAGTTCTGATGCTCGAAACGAATAACTAGAACGGCCTAGGGGAAAAGTGCGCATACCGTTGTAATCGGGCGAGTTTCTACTTTCAGATGCAACAGAAATTTTGCGGATTGATCAATCCGTTCGCGAGATATGGCAGTTTGGAGATAAGAAACGCTTGAGAAACTCAAAATTTTCGCAGTTCTGATGCTCGAAACGAATAACTAGAACGGCCTAGGGGAAAAGAACGCATACAGATGTAATCGGGCGAGTTTCTACTTTCAGATGCAAGAGAAATTTTGCGGATTGGTCAATCCGTTCGCGAGATATGGCAGTTTGGAAGGAAGAAACGCTTGAGAAACTCAAAATTTTCGCAGTTCTGATGCTCGAAACGAGTAACTAGAACGGCCTAGGGGAAAACAACACATACCGTTGTAATCGGGCGAGTTTCTACTTTCAGATGCAACAGAAATTTTGCGGATTGGTCAATCCGTTCGCGAGATATGGCAGTTCGGAGATAAGAAACTCTTGAGAAACTCAAAATTTTCGCAGTTCTGATGCTCGAAACGAATAACTAGAACGGCCTAGGGGAAAAGTACGCACACCGTTGTAATCGGGCGAGTTTCTACTTTCAGATGCAACAGAAATTTTGCGGATTGATCAATCCGTTCGCGAGATATGGCAGTTTGGAGGTAAGAAACGCTTTAGAAACTCAAAATTTTCGCAGTTCTGATGCTCGAAACGAATAACTAGAACGGCCTAGGGGAAAGTACACATACCGTTGTAATCGGG